>NC_049201.1:59949317-60121817 GCF_013347855.1 Anguilla anguilla | reverse complement strand
CCCTAACCCTAACCCTAACCTTAACCCTAACCCCAGCTCTAACCCTAACCCTAACCCTAACCCCAAACCCTAACCCTTACCCTAACCCTAACCCTAACCCTAGCTCTAGCCCTAACCCTAACCCTAGCTCTAACCCTAACCCTAACCCTAGCGCTAACCCTAACCCTAACTCTAACCCTAACCCTAGCTCAAACCCTAACCCTAGCTCTAACCCTAACCCTAGCCATAACCCTAACCCTCGCCCTAACCCTAAACCTAACCCTAGCTCTAACCCTAACCGTAACCCTAGCCCTAACCCTAACCCTAACCCTAACCCTTGCCTTAGCCCTAACCCAAGCCCTAACCCTAACACAAGCCCTAGCCCTAACCCTAGCTCTAACCCTAACCCTAACCCTTCCCCTAGCTCTAACCCTAACCATAAACCCTAGCTCTAACCCTAACCCTAACCCTAACCCTAACCCTAGCCCTAGCTCTAACCCTTGCTCTAACCCTAACCCTAGCCCTAACCCTAACCCTAGTCCTAACCCTAACCCTAGCCATAACCCTAACCCTACCCTGTCCCTAACCCTTACCTTTACCCTAACCCTAACCTTATACATAATATAACAAATCAATAATTTAAGCTTAAAAAACCGTTTGAATAGTCAAAATAAACCGGTAATTTAGCAAATTAATATAAAAGGTTTAGAAAATCTATTTCATAAAGTTAATGAAAAAACATTTTCACCCGCTCGCCCTCCAACTACTTAGGCTGTAGCATGGAGGTTGAACGGGTGAGTATGATGCCCAGACAGGCATCTAGCGTGACCAACGCAATCTCGCTGCTCATTCTCTTTACTCTCCCTATGTTCATCCTCCCGTTAAATGGTTAATCAAACCATAATATTTATGGTAGCATAGAGGTTGACTGGTGGAGTGCAGTGTCCAGTCGGGTGTCTTATCGTCCGGTCTGCCGTTCGTCCTTTCGTCCGTCAGTTCGTGTCTTTGAGTCGGTTTGTCTGGTCGTATGTTCGGCCATTCACCCGTCCAATTGCCCGCCTGTTCGGTCGATCGGTTGTCTGTGCTTTCGGCCGTTCGCCTACTTCCATTCGATTGCTCGGCTGTTCGATTGTCCGTTCGTTCGTTCGTCGGTCCGGGCTTTTGAGAGCGTTCGTCTGGTTGCCAGATTGACCATGCGTTCGTGCAATTGCCCGGCCGCTCGTTCGTTCGATCGGTCTTTCGCCGGCTCGTGCGTTCGTTGGGGGAACTATTTGGACATCTGGAACGTGGCCGACGCAATCTCGCGGCTCATGATTCCTATTGTGCTCACCATAATCACCCTCTCGTTAAAACATAAAATCGTGTACATGGTAGCATGGATGTGGACTGGTCGAGTATGTTGTCCTGGGACAACGGAAAGTAGCAGCGCAATCTCGCTGTGAAAGACTCCTCTTTTGCTCACCAGAACATACTCCCGTTAAATTAGCAAACCTTCATCCCGGATTATAGCCACGATGGAGAGTTGTGCTCGACAGGCGTAGGCCCGTGCATGCCCTTGGTCTCCCCCGACCAACCACGCAGTCTATGTACTGTGATGGGGGTAGCCATTGTAATATTCTATGCCCTAACCCTAACCCTAACCCTAACCCTAGCTGAAACCCTAACCCTAACCCTAACCCTAACCCTAACCCTAACCCTAACCCTAACCCTAACCCTAACCTAACCCTAACCCTAACCCCAGCTCTAACCCTAACCCTAACCCTAACCCTAACCCTAACCCTAGCTCTAACCCTAACCCTAACCCTAACCCTAACCCCAGCTCTAACCCTAACCCTAACCTAACCCTAACCCTAACCCTAGCTGAAACCGTAACCCTAACCCTAACCCTAACCCTAACCCTTCCCCTAGCTCTAACCCTCACTATAAACCCTAGCTCTAACCCTAACCCTAACCCTAACCCTAACCCCAGCTCTAACCCTAACCCTAACCCTAATCTAACCCTAACCCTAACCCCAGCTCTAACCCTAACCCTAACCCTAACCCTAACCCTAACCCTAGCTCTAACCCTAACCCTAACCCTAACCCTAACCCCAGCTCTAACCCTAACCCTAACCCTAACCCTAGCTGAAACCCTAACCCTAACCCTAACCCTAACCCTAACCTTTCCCCTAGCTCTAACCCTAACCATAAACCCTAGCTCTAACCCTAACCCTAACCCTAACCCCAGCTCTAACCCTAACCCTAACCCTAACCCTAACCCTAGCTGAAACCCTAACCCTAACCCTAACCCTAACCCTAACCCTAACCCTAACCTAACCCTAACCCTAACCCTAACCCTAACCCACCCCTAACCCTAACCCTCTCCCTAACCCCAACCCCAACCCCAACTCCAACCCTAACCCTAGCTCTAACCCTAACCCTAACCCTAACCCTTACCCTAACCCTAACCTAACCCTAACCCTAACCCTAATCCCAGCTCTAACCCTAACCCTAACCCTAATCCTAACCCTAACTTTAACCCTAACCCTAACCCTAGCTCTAACCCTAACCCCAAACCCTAACCCTAACCCTAACCCTACCTCTAAGCCTAACCCTAACCCTAGCTCTAACCCTAACCCTAACCCTAGCCCTAGCCCTAACCCTAACCCAACCCTGTGCCTAACCCTAACCCTAACCCTAACCCCTAACCCTAACCCTAACCCTAACCCCAGCTCTAACCCTAACCCTAACCCTAACCCCAAACCCTAACCCTAACCCTAACCCTAACCCTAACCCTAACCCTAGCTCTAGCCCTAACCCTAACCCTACCTCTAAGCCTAACCCTAACCCTAGCTCTAACCCTAACCCTAACCCTAACCCTAACCCTTTCTTCTGTGGTGATTGAAGGACCCTGAATGTCTTCCTGCCGTTGAAGACCCGCAGCAATGGCACACTCTATATTCTGGTGTTTCTGCACCAGGCTGGTGTGTCTCCTTGGCAGGACAGCAGACAGGTGAACCATGTGGCCCCGCTCACCACCTACATGCTGCCCAAAGCCCCCAAGATCAGATTCACTTCTGACCAGGCGCCTCCACAGGTAGGCCCAATAACATCCCTCCTTATTAATGAATATTCAGAATTTCACAAATTCTATAGTTTCTGTGACATAATCTCTGTGC
Organism: Anguilla anguilla; assembly: GCF_013347855.1. NCBI lineage: Eukaryota > Metazoa > Chordata > Actinopteri > Anguilliformes > Anguillidae > Anguilla > Anguilla anguilla. The sequence continues at coordinate 60,118,680 of NC_049201.1, read as the reverse complement.
TATCTTGTCTTCATGGAGGGTGACACCATTGCCACTTAAAAAGGGCATCCCAGAGATTTTGGCAATTTTCTGTTTGTACAGTATTTGACCAAAGTTGGTATACTATATATTAGTATATATAATAGTATATGAACTATTTAAAGCAGTAGTAACAGACACTATTTGTGAGTTACAGTTACTGTTACATAGACCCATTCCTCAGGGATGAAGGACACTGTATACTGTACGTAATATGGCAAGTCTGAAAGAGGCAGTTATATACTGTAATTGTGCCCAGTTTGTAAAGATGAGGTTTGTGCCTAGTGCTTGTATGTCAGCATGCAGATGTGTTCTCTGTGTGTTCAGTATGTTCCTTCCTGGTCTCTGTACTGTTTTTTATGTCACAGCTGGAGGAGCAGCAGAAGCATTTGGATGATTCAGCGGCAAATCAGAGGCCTGTCTCTCACTGGCACTCACGTCTCTCCTTTAACGTGGTAGCGGAGGACTTCTCCTTTGACCAGGGGGCCCTGCCCAGTGATGTCCAGCGTTACCTGAAAGTGTATGGCAGTGTAATCTGTTTTTCCTTCTGTATACAGGGCTATAGGGGAACTATGAAGGGTGAAGTTGCATTCAGGGATTGGCTACTGAACATGACAAGAACATATTGGTGTCTACCAAAAGAGCAGGGTGAGCCCTGTACCTTAGAGATCACTAGCTTGAATCTGGGCTGTGTGTCAGTAGCTGACTGTGACTGGGAATCAGTGCACAATTGCTTTTGTCCTGATGAAGTTTGGTGGGCTTACATCTGCCAGGGTTCCTCAGGACACTGCTATATCAGTGCCTTCTAGCTACTCAACGGACACCTGCAGGTTACTTACCTGTCTCTCATGAAACGCATTATACTTTACTGGCTCATTAGTGAGAGTCATCAGGAGAGAGCACAACCATCAGCTGCATTGTCCCCTACAAGCTTGTGGGTATCACTGTGGGGACATGAGTGAAGAAATATGTCAATTGGAAAAAAGACTGGACCGTTCACTCCATGTCATTTTGTAGATTTCAGGATGGAAAAAAGACGATGTACCTTCCAATCCTCTTCATCAATGAGCTCAGAAACAGGGTGAAGGACTTAATGGTATGTACCTATGTCGTATTCACACTCCTGATAACTACACTTGGGACTGTTCAGTTATTAAAAGGGAATTCATTCAAAGGACAAAGTAAGAAAATGCACACAGGGAGTTTAATTCCTGTGAAGACACAACGTGCTTGTCTTGCAGGTGATGAACAGCACGACAGCCAACCTGCCGCTGACGATATCGTACCACAGCATCTCTCTGGGAAAGCTGCGCTTCTGGATTCACATGCAGGATGCTGTCCACTCCCTGCGCTACTTTGGTATGTAGATAATTCCACCAAAATTTTAGAAACGTGAACAACTCTCTCATCCATACGTTACCAGTATTGTTTATTTTCTGTAGCCTTCTTTTCTTCATCAAGGGTACTGTATGAAAAAATTATAGCCACTACACTGTATGTTAACATTCTGAATAGTATTTCTGATATGTTGAAAAAATGTAAGCTGAGGAACAATTTGATCAGTGTTAAAAATAATCGAAAAAAAAATGTTTTATATGAATATATTTTCTGGATAATTATGATTTTTAAGGCTTCACTGAACAGGATACAGATGAAATCAAAGGAATCTTTGTGGACACCAATCTGTATTTCTTAGCACTGACGGTTTTGGTGGCTGCGTTTCATGTAAGTACTTCTTATGTTTCATTGAAGTCGCCTTTCTACTTTCAGTTGACTGACTTTATGACTTTGAATTTTCACAGCAGTCTCAACAGTTTTGAACTGCCCTGTACATCTAAAATCAGTGTCTGAAACCTGTGAATGAATTCATACATGTAGCTTTGATACATGCTCATTTTTAACATTTAATATGTGCTTCCATGACAGACTGGTCAGTAGATCTGCCAAATAAATAAAATTCATAAATAAATAAATCATATTATTCATATGATTATTAATGCAACAACAAAATAAACATTTGCATTTTGTAGCTCCTTTTTGACCTTCTGGCCTTTAAAAATGACATCAGCTTTTGGAAGAAGAAGAAGACCATGGTGGGAATGTCCAGTAAAGCAGGTAATAGCGCACATTGATCTACATCACACGCATCTACTACTGCACAGAACCATGCTAACAGCTAGCGCCACCTTATGAACTGATAATGGCAGTAGATGTGTCAACTTCTGACACACCCGGCATAAGTCACTACTTTGTTAGCTAGGGGGTGAGGTTGTGAAAATGTAATGGATGCATCTGGATGAAATTATGTGCAATGGCTGACATCTGAATGAATAAGAAATTACTGATTACAGGGCACTAAGTGAAGTTGTAATCTTGTTGTTTGCTTTATTTTGTTCTATTTTTCAGTACTTTGGAGGTGCTTTAGTACCATTGTGATCTTCCTGTACCTCCTTGAGGAGCAAACCAACCTGTTAGTTCTCTTTCCTGCTGGCGTGGGCTCTGTAATTGAGGTATCCAGCATCCCTGAGGTTTCACCTACTTCTTTTGCACCAAAGCCCTTGTTGTTTGTGCACTTTATGTATCTTGCCACGATGGCAGTGAATGTCACCTACACAATTCAGTAAACCCTGCACACTGAATAAAGACTTAATGTGCACCTTTATTCAACGTTTCGATCCTTTGTATATCTTCTCACCTGATGAAGATCCACACAGGACTGAAAAGTTGTTGAATAAACGTGTATATTGAGTTTCAGTGTGCGGGCATTACTGAATTGGTACAGTAGCAGGAAATTTAAAGCATGCGATTTAATCAAACCTTACCACAAATTAATGTGCTGAATTAAGAAATTCAGTTTGTTACATCTTGAAAAACAAAATTTGTAATTAGCAACTATGGGTGATTCTACATATGTACCCTCAGTGCAATGATCCAGAGACTACAAATTCAGTTACTGCATGCTTTGTGGACAAAGAGCTCAACACCAGTTATTTCACTACCATAATATATTGTAAGATGTATGATAGAGACTATTGTAAAAAAAAGAAAAAAGAATGTGTTCAGGCAATTGTTTCTTTACATTGTAAACATACAAAACGTTATTTTAGAAAAAAATTAAAAGTAGCATTATTCCACGATCTCCTAAATTTAGAAATAAAGGAAGCAGTATGGAGCATTGATGGATGGCTCATGATTTAGTAAGACCCTACTTACTCTATGTCTGAACAGACTCCCAAGTGCATGGATTTCATCCTGGATTGTGGTCTAATATCCTGCTCTTCCTGCATCCTCTAGGTTTGGAAGGTCATGAAGGCCTACAGGATTCAGGTTTTGTGGTCTGGCATGAAGCCCATTTTCCTAGTAAGCACGTCCATCACCTCAATGATTCCAGTTATGAATGTTCTGGTTTTAACTGTATGTGCGCGTTTGCATGGGGATTATTATTTTAAAGAGGATGTGTCTATAATAATATGTATCATCATTGGAAAAATCCACTGTAATTCCACAAGAGTAGCTGTTTAGAAGAGTACAGAGAAGTGTTTTGCTCTTTTTTTAATAGGCACATGGCAGTTAGAAAACCAGTCTTTTATAACCTTAAGTTATCTTGTCCAGGGCTTTGTTGGTTTACATTTTGGGCAATGTGCGTCAGCTGAATTGCTTCAGTTAATATACCCAGCTGTATAACTGAACAGAATTTAAACTGTTAAGTGTCACAGGTTCCTTGGAAAAAGGCATTTGACAGTTTGAAGGATTGGGGAGGATTGTAACAATGGAAACGTTTCTTCCACAGTTTGGAAACTCCAGTGAATCGGAGAAAAATACTGAAGAACACGACACTCAGGTCAGTTCACAGGATGATGTTTTAGAAGCTCCACTATGTGCAAAATGATTCACACCATGCTCTTTCCATCACTAAATTAAGATGCCAGGTGTTCGCCAGTCCTAACTGAGTTGTTCCTGCTTCCCAGGCAATGAAGTATTTGTCCTTCTTACTATATCCATTGTGCTTTGGAGGAGCCATATACTCCTTGATATATGTAAAATATAAAAGGTAAAACAACTTCGTATTTTACTTCAAATTACTTACAGTATAATGGACTGTCTTCCTCATATTATTTTAATATTTCTTGCTTTATCTTAACAGTTGGTACTCATGGTTAATTAACAGTCTTGTTATTGGTAAGCATGGCAACCTTACTGTACATTTCCTACAACATTCCTTGTTTACACATTTGGATTTGGAGCTTAGCACAGCATGTCAATCTAGAAGTGAAGTCAAATATACTGCATGAATAATGAAGCTGTAAGGCTCTATTCATTATAAAGATGCTATACTCTTACCTTTAACCAGTCAATTCATGCAAATGTCATCTTACATCATGAGTTTAGGGGGTCTTAAAAATATTTTGTGTACGGTAAATACCACCTCATGCTGTTTCTGACATATTAATGACAAAGTAGTCTAGTGGTTAGATTGTATACCTGACCTGATTGTACCTAAATCATCACACATAATATAAAACGTCAATAATGCAGTCTATTTTATTGCTTTGATAGGAATTTATGGTTTTGGATTCCTCTTCATAATACCGCAGCTTTTCGTTAATTATAAGGTTGGTATTACCAAAAATACAATTATCACATCACTTATCCTGCTAAATTTAAATATCACCAGTGGAAAACTGTTTTCTATCTCAGTGTTTTCCATGTGTATTCCCACAGCTAAAATCAGTGGCACATTTACCCTGGAAGGCATTAAAGTTTAAAGTAAGTTTTTTCATATCATGTTCAGACTTATCCTCCTAAGACCTGGGAATACATTTTTGTTCCCTGCTGTAGGGGACACGAGTCTCTGTTCTTAATCTCAAGAACCATATATTCTACTGTGCTGAAACCTGCACTACAAGGGACATTTAATAAAAATAAATTATATTTTAGACAATATTTTCACTGCAACTTTTTTTTTTGTCATCCAAGACACTTGCATTATGTCAAAAACATTTTGATACTAAGCCTTTTTCCTGCAGGTTTCAGGAGGATTAGACTCATAGTTAGACTCATAGTGGCATGCACAGTTCAGGAGTAAGTGTTCAGCAGTAAACTGCGGCCTTACTCAAAAAATACAGCGGCAACAAAAACACATTCTCTGTGGTACTAAGTACATTTGATAAACATTCAGCGTGGTCTGGAATCAAATCCGGCTAGTGCCAGTGCCAACTATGGCTGGCAGCCCCACAGGGGCAGCGCACCATTGGCATTGTGTCGCCCAAGGGATATATGGGACGGGTTCGGTCGACAGGGATAGCCATGTTCATTGCTTGAGCGACCCCTGTTGGCCATGCATGTGCCCATGGCTTGCTCCCTGTTCGTGTGTATGATTGGGTCTCCTCCGCCCCCGCTCTGCACATGTGCAACTTGTGGCTGCAGTGTAAAAAGAAGCAGCTGTGTTTGCATCATGTGTTTCAGAGAACCGCAAGTTGTCTTCACTCTCCAGGGCCGTCAGCAGGGGCCGTATAACACATGAGCAAGCTTATACATAGTTTGCAAATTGGACATTCCATATTGGGCTTGGAGATGCCAAATAGTAATAAATCTTTTTTTTTTAAATTACAAAACATAGGTTCAAGAACAAAGAAGTTGTTAAGTCTCAACATGTACGAGTCAAAAATAAAGACTTGATATTGATGATGACTGGAATGATTTATCACTCACCAGGCATTCAATACCTTCATTGATGACATCTTTGCCTTCATCATCACCATGCCAACCACCCACTGGCTGGCCTGCTTTAGGGATGATTTAGTTTTCCTCATCTACCTGTACCAGAGATGGTGAGTCACTGGGCGGCCGAATGCTGTCTGAGCCAGCCCCACATGCTAATGCAAAATGACTTTTGACTTGTGACATTCTTTGATATTTCGGTGGAGTAGATGTCCTGTGGCAAGTAAATTAACTGCTCTGCTTGCCGTGCTGGACAAACAGGTGATGTGTTTTTTTTTAAATTTGATTTTGGAACATTTTAATTTTATTTGATTTATATAAAATATAAAGACACTAAACATTTTTTTAAATGTAAAAAAAAGATTTTTACCTAAGACATAAAAAGATAACAAAAAAGGACCTGTTCTTACAACTAGAAGGTTCCAGGATAAATCCCCTGGTAGGTGACAATTGTTATACCCTTAAGTAAGGTACTTACCATCTAACGACTCTGTTAAACTGCTTGAATAGACAAAAGGCAAAATGTAAGCTCAGCAAGTTTCCATGGATTATACCAACCAAACACACATTAAATAGTTTTGTAACTGGTTCTCAAATTGCATGTGTCAGTACAGTGTGTGTCTGCTCTCTTGTGAAATGATTACCTATTCTCTTTCCCCAAAGGCTTTACCCAGTGGACAAGACCAGAGTAAATGAGCACAGAGTGTTTCACAGTCAGAAGGCCAAAGGAAAAACCCACAAAGACTAACACTGTCCATATCCAATCACCAAGGGGAGGAATGTGGAGCAAAAGTAAATCAGTGACTTCCTTGGATGCTGATTTCAGCAGAGGGACATTTGAAGGCTTCTATAACAGGAAGCTGAAGGCATTATGATTGATCAGCCTGTTGGGAAAATCTTGTGCAAAACCTCTCTTCCACAACCAGCTGTAACATTGCTTCCACTTGCATTGAAAAAACTTTCTACTTTTTTAACTACTCCACAAAATCTGGCAGAACAGATTATGTGTTTTTCCGTTAAGACTCTAGAAAGAACAGTTCTGTCCATCAATTGACTGCAGTTATTTTTTGTCATGTAAACACTTACATTGCTGAAATGCATTTTCAATCATGTATGTATATTGGTTTAAATTTCTGGAAATGCAAGCTTATATTGATAAGCTCTATGAATATCATAAAGCCTTAAGAATGTGTAGCTGGTAATACAGTCTTTTTCAATGTCATAATGACCACTTAAAGAGCATTACCTCAGCAGCCAATTCATTGTAGAGCATAGTAAAGAAAAACTACAAAACTCAAACAGCAGCTAGAAAAATACTGTAAACTGGATATATGGCTAATATATATAATGTTAATATACTGTCTTGCATTTATCTGATGAAGATACTGCTGAAAAGAATTCATAACTGACAAATGTATCTAGGGGATTTAGTGGTTGGTTAGGTGAGGTGATCCTGGATCAGCATTTACATTTTTTTATTTTTTCAAATCAGCATTTGGATGCAACTTACTGGAAAAAGGTAGGAAAATTTTTTTTGAATGAAGTTGAATGTCCTGCCCAAAAATGTCCTCTTTTCGACAAGTGCCTGGTTTTCTTGTGAAGCTAAGGCCTTTTAATCTGACGGTGGGCACTGTTTAAAATCAGGCATCCATTTCTAAAGACATAAAATCCTGAAAATAAAATGGCTTCAGTCTCTGAACTTGCCTGCATCTTCTCTGCTCTCATCCTCCACAACAAAGAAGTTGCCGTGACAGTAAGTAACCCCAACGAGTGCTGGTGGGGTTTGTACTTTCGCAACAAGTAGGCAAAATTAACGTATAATGATGTAGCCTACAAAGTCCGCAGAAATCATGTCAGAAGTATGTTTTGTGGAGACAATGACATTAGTCTGCATTAAATTGCAGAGAAGACTGAAATAAAATACTTAGTTTTTAAAAAAGTTTTTTTTTTTACAGTAATTTACATTTTCCCTGTGCAGCGGTGCCATACACTCACGCAAACAGTGGCACAGCAATGAAGTGCTCATTTTGGTCAGACTGAAAAAAAACCCCTTTAAGACTAGAAATAATATCAAATCAATGTGATAAATGGTATTATTTTGAAGATGTTGCAAGTGACACCACACTGATGCACACCCAAGCCAAAATTACTGTTTAAAAGTGTTAACAGTTTGAATCAGTCTGGGACTCATCTCTAACTTAATGAGGGGGGAAATTTACTAAGCAGAGTTTAAATTTTTTTTTTTTTATTGCGTGTACAGATTAATCAAATGGTCATTTTTCTTTGTAGGAGGACAAGCTGAATGGCCTCATTAAGACAGCTGGTGTGACTGGAGCCCTTCTGCCCTGGTCTGTTTGCTCAGGCAAGTCATCTGACTGACTGACACTGTTTTACTGAAAGTAGCTATTGGTTAATTTGGGTCAGGGATATTTTCCAGACCCTCATCAGTCTTGAAGTCAGGGAACTCAAACCTTGCATAAAACAAATCACTGAAATTGCCCATTTGTCCTGACTGAAAGTGGGAGACTGCAGATCTCATTGCAGCAGGTCATTATTTATACAAAAAGGTCTTAGGAGCCATATCAACAGTCATAATAAATTTGCCTTTTAGCAGATGCTCTTATCCAGAGTGATTTACAAGGATAACATTTTTAAATGCATACCATCCATTTATACAGCTGGATATTTTACCAAAGTGATTCAGGTTAAGAACATTGCTCAAGGGTATAATAGCAGCACCCCAGCTGGGAATTGTGTGACCCACAACCTTGAGTCACAAGCCCAGTTCCCTAATCACTATACTACACTGCCATCTTTATATATTATTTGAAAATAAAAATAGGCAAAATTCATATTTTTGTCAGCGCAGTCAATTTTTTCTCATGGAAGTGAGAATTTTTGCAGTCATTGACATTCTTTGATATTGGTTCCAGGATGGATTCCATATTGAGCTGTAATTTGACAGAACACCACAGCTCCAAATTATGATACCAGGGACGACTCGCAAGAGTGTGCTTGCGAGATGAGCTCATACCATAGGCCTAATGGAAACATCATTGTGTTGCTACCAGATTTATGGTAAAAAATGCGTTCTATTATTATTTTACTGTTGCTGTACAGATACAAAGTGACATTTTTCTGCTCTGGGTACTGCTGAAATCGGCACGATTAACTGTAGAACCAGAAGCTGAAATGCAGTCAGGTCCTATTCCCTGCTCTTTGACCTTGACCAGCCTGGACATTGGCAGCCTTATCTGTAACGTGGGCACAGGTGGTGGAGCCAGGAGGTGGAGTCAAGGCTGCTGCTGCTGCTGCGGGTTCCTGTGCTGCACGTTGTGCTGACCCTGGTAAGGAGCTTCCAGATTCCTCATTACTGTCAGGAACTATCCCTTCAGCCATGGACAATATTCCCCAAAGAGTCCTTTTGTACACAGATAGGATAAAATAATAAGCTTTCTAATCATACTGTAACTTAACAGAACATGGACTTGTAAAATTAGTTAACCTTAATCATAAATACCGCAGACATGGGAGGGTCCCAGTACCCTCAGTTAGTTTTGGTAGCCCGAATTCAAGATACCCACATTGCTCGGAAAATGCAGATAGGACGTTTGCTACAATCTTTTAGTATGTAAATCTTTAGTGTCTGTCTTGTGTAACGTAATATGTGGCTAACACAGCCAATTGCATTACAGCTGCAGAGGTGGAAAATACAGAGAAGAAGGAGTCTGAAGAGTCAGACGATGACATGGGCTTCAGGGTCTTCAACTAAGCTTTTTCTTCCATACATCCAGAAAAATAAAACAAAAACAAACAAAAAAAACTGTTTCCCCCTTGAATTTGTGTTAGAAAGCAGCAGTGTCATCGGGGCTCTCCCCTGGGCTCTCCCACTACATGTGAGTATCTGTTCCTCTGTCTCAACCTGTTCATCACAGCCTCCCATAGGTTTCTGAGGTAGAAATCTGAAGTAATCATCCCATTAACTTGAATACATTGGAACCCAAAGCATGTACACTGGAAGCATACAAGGCAACACGTTACCAGTGTGTTACACATTCATGCTGATAAAACAGCCTTACTAAAAGGATACTACATATTCTGCTGGGATTATAACTGGGATCTGACTGATGTTCTTTAAGTACCGCTTTGAAGAAGTCTAACTTGAGAAAATATAAATCGTAAATGAAGTGTATATGGAACTGGAAATATGTACAGTGTATGCTCTCTATATGCAGTGTGTAATAGTACACCATGACAAACCATTTAACCTTTTACCCCAAAATCCTTGGGGCTATTGGCAATTACGGCTGAGATGAGCAACAACCTTTTAATCGGTCAATGAACTGTACAGGTCATATTCTTCCTGAGAATTGTTTTCCTCAAAAGCAGAGGGATGCGTACTGTACATATAGACATAGAACATGGAAGGAAGGGAGGATCTGTCCCTTTAAGCCTGCACAAGAGCAGAGACAAGTGGAAGAGCAGGGTACAACCGTGTTTCAAAAAAAAAAAAAAAAAAAGCGCTATGAATTTTTTACATTGGGAGACAAACTGACCCCACACTCCGAAGAATGGTACACAGGCTGGGGCTTCCAGGAGAAAAAAAAACAAACAAAAACCCTTCACTTAAGTTTCATATATGCACGAAAACTGGCACAACATTTCTGTATATATATATATATATATATATATATAATTATATATATTATAAAAAATAAATACTAGTTCTTCCGTCAGGGAATTGTACTCATTGCTTAAGTTTCTTTGTCCGTTTAGGGTCCTCCTTTGAATGCCTGTGGGATAGGCATAGTGATTGTGCTAAAGTGAAGTGCTAAAGGAGAGATTACTCCTTGTACTTGTGAAGGGTGAAAACCTTTGGATTTCCCATAAGTCTGTACTACATTAGCCGCGAGGTTCCAGCTGCTGTCACCGACATGCTTGGCTGCACTTTGGGGGTTATTGCTCGACGTTACAATTCAATCAGCCCAATCAGCGTGCGCTCGCACACACACACACACACACACACACACTTACCATCACACTCGCACGCAGTAAGGCTCAGCCAAAAAACAGAAAAACGGAACACACGAAACAAGCGTCCATAACTGATGCTCAAAGGCTCCTGTCTGGGACTGAACGTGGGAGGTCAAAAGTTCCTGGACAGGTAGTGAGTGACACGAGGGAGTGGAACCTCTTTCTCCAGGGCCCGGCGCGGGTGCGGACGGTTGGCGTGTGCTCTGCGTGCGGCCTGCGTGCAGCCTGCTGAAAGCTCGGTCCGACCGAAGGAAGTGCCCCCCTCCCTGCCTCCCGCTTGCCACCGCGCCAGGGCTAGTGGGGCCAGGGCTGGCCCATCATCTTGATGCGGGCCTGGTCGATGACGTCCAGCAGATTCTTCGCATCTACGGCCAGCGCGTGCGCGGCGGTCAGCATCTGCTTCTTATAGTCCATCTGCAGGCTGGTCATGACGTACTGCTGGGCCAGCTTCATCTTGCTGATGAGCTCCGCCAGGTCAGAGTTCAGCAGCTTCTGCGACATCTCCACCTGCAGGATAACAGGGTTACTGCACCTGATACATTCCTACACATAGACCCTAATCAGATAACTAAAGCATCTCTATTGGAATAAAAAGGTGAAGCTGTCATGAGCTGGCATTCATTATTCAGTTTAAGCCAAGGAAGACTGCTCTCCACAGCAAAAAACATTAGTGGTTCAAATTAGAGTTACTAACAACATAGTAGTTCCACCCATCATCATGAGATATGATTACATTATGTTCATTTAATAAAGCTTTAATGTAGTCTGCTTTAAACAGAATCATGCAGAAAAATACAGGTCGTTAAAGAAAAAGCAATTCATGAATAATTTAATCCCTTCTGAAATGGGCTAGTCTGTTAATTGTGGGGAAAATAGATTTACATTATTTTTAAACATTAAATACCATATTTGAGTGCTTTCTGCTCACCTCTCTATGTGAGCTGGCTGGCAGTGTAGGTATGGTCTCATCTACAGTAGCCAGAAGTGTCCTCAATGCCAGACCCACATCCTGAAACCAGACAATATCTAAGCAAACACGTATGTACAACAAACATCAACCAGGTCTTTCTCTGACACACACACACACACACACACACAGCCTTTGAACAACCCTTCTCTCCTTTGCCCTCTTTCCTGTCCCCCCCTCTGTCTCTCCTGGTTTCCCTCTCGTACCTTCACCATTGGCACATACTCCTCAGGGGTTGCAGGCTGGATTCTGCTGGACATCTCGATGACGGCCTTCACCAGTCCTGTCACATTCTCGTACACCCTGTCGTTGGAGCGGTCCAGGTTAGCAGTGGGAGGCGGGCTGATCTCCTGGGGTTGGATCTAAGTGGGAAAACCCGTTTATATCAGACTGAAGGCAAGGTGAAGTAACTCTATATATCACTGACACACATTGAATGGCACCGCTAGAACAAAGTACTTTGAAGTCTCATTTTGAGAACTGCTTCTTTGAATTATGTATGAATTTAGTAACCAAATTCCATTCACACTGCAGACTATATACCACGGCTGTAGCTTGAGGAATTTTATTTATTCATTCAACCAGCAGATGGAGCCATTCACTTAATTTTCCTTCAAGTCAAAATTATACAAACATTTTGAAATGGTTTAAAAATTGTAAATAAAACAGGCAATTTTAACATATTCACTCTTTTAACCAATGCTAACAGGAAGGGAATTAAACATCCTTATGAATGCCACCAAGGAGAAAATATATTTTCACTGCATTTTCCTGTTTCCCTCCAATGAAGGAATATTGTTGTTTTGGTGTCACCCCTTATAGTTTTAACATTTCTGTACACACGGTATGTCACACTCAGTCAAGAACATGAACTATCTTAAGAATCTAAGAAAGCATACTGACGACTAAAGTAAACACCACCACCCCCACCCACCTTCTCTGTATTGCTGAGTGAGTCAATAATGATGATGTCCAGTTTTTTTGATACTCATGTCTATCCATCAACTCTACTCAAAATCCAGGAAAGGTATTCTATGCATTTTATTTGAATAATTATGAGTAATAAATACACAGATATGAATGGCCTGTCAGCTGACTGCTGTATCCACACCAATATGCGGCTCAAGAAGCAGCTTCTGCAGGTGTAAAAGGGGACGAAGCTCTTCTGGAAACACAGCAGAGATCAGGAGAACTTCACTTAAAACAGCTAATACCAGTGCTAGTGATGAAGACTGCAGCCTCTAGCACACCACTTGTTGGGCAGTCCCAGGCTGAAGAAACTCCACCCCCCACCCAGGTGAGTATCAGCATTGGCCCTTCTACTGAATAAGTACAGTGCTAATGAGTAATCTTTCAAATACGTTTAATTTATACCGGTCTGTTCATTTCCTATTTGCTGGGGCAACTTTGACCATGCAGAGGTACATGTAGGTAGAAGTTCCAGTTCCCAAGGACAGTAGAAATTAAAGCACAATGTGCAGCCCCTTTCTTTACTTTGGAAATAAAATATTAGAACAATCTATTAGCTTAATGGGTACTCTTACGCAGGGTGACTTGCATTCATTTATAAAGCTGAATATCAACCAAAGCAGTTAAGGCTAAACACCTTGTTTAAGGCTACCCAGCCCTTCTCAGAACTTGAACCTGCAACCTTCTACTAACAAGCCCAGTCTCCTCACTAGCTTACCCTTAAGAAAGTCTTCACAAGGGCCATCACAAGCTGCCAATGTGACCTCTGGGTGACCCTGACAGGTTGACTGATACACACAGTACACACTTCTGGGGGCACATGCACACTCGCACACACACACACACGCACGCACAAATGCACATACATATGCACACAGTCAAACACACTTTCCCACAGACACAAAGAAAAACATTCACACACTTGTGCACACACAAAATTCTTACCCTCCAGGGCTAGATGAATGAGGAGGAGGTAGAAAGGGTGGACACAGGTCACAAAAACAGAAGAGGGAGAAATGATTACTGCTTAAAAAAAATGAAAAATATCCACAGCACAAGTGAGCGAACAGCACTTCTGCAGCATGGCCATGCACATGCCTGTTACTGCTGGGTTTTGCAGCTTCAGCACAAGGCTCCTGCCTAAATGTTAAGTAAGACTGAAAAGCAGGAAAATTCAGATTTAGTAATGACTGCTGTAAAAAACTAACATCTGAAATACTACAGATCCATAAAAATACAGACTATTAAAAGTTGTGCTACTATCAATGGTGGTCTGTGTGGTCAGTTTGGGAAAATTACAGTTTGGAAAAGTCAATGCTCTAAGCTGCTGTTATTTCATTTTGTTTGCCTCTCCAATCTCACCACCACACACGGAATACTTCAAAAAAAGCTACACAAAGCACATAAAAGTAGTTCACTGTACTCGTTTATGTCGACACATTCCATTATTACTTAAAATAACTAAAAAGAGATTCCTTGGCCAATGTCCCAGTGAGGACATGGATGCTTGAGACTGACGGTAATGTGCTTTGCCTCTGTCGGCCAAATACGACCAAACAAATATTTTCCCACCAAAATAGACCCTGCACTTTAAATAAAAAGAAGTGGGTGGAGCAACTATGTTTTACAACCAAAGGTCAAAGAGACGATGGTATGAAATATATTGTTCGACGTTTCCCTGGGATTCCTCGAGACTGAGTAATAGAGCCTGGGAAGTGAGTCCTGGGAATGGTGGGCTGGGATAAGAGAACCTGGAGTGTCTCCAGCAGAGCTGCCGATAGCCCACAATTCCCTCTGTCTCCCTGCCTAACTGCGTGCGAAAGGCGGGCAGCTCAAGAGATTCGAGTGGCCCTGACCAGGGGCCAAAGTCCAGTGAGGCCCTCATTCTCTGGATGGTGATGTGGTCTGGATTTAAACTGTGCTAATGTCACTGTGGTAATGCGACAGCGTGGTGCATAATTAGCTCTGTTGGCGGGGATGAATGAATCATTGCATTTATATAGCACTTTTCCAGGCACTCAAAGTGCTTTACAGAGAAGAGGGGGAACTCCCCTCACCCACCACCAATGTGGAGCGCCCACCTGGGTGACGCACGGCAACCATTTTGCGCAAGAACGCACATCACACATTAGCTAAGGTGGAGAGGGGTGAGGTAAGGGAGAGAGATGGTTTCAATCAGCAAGGAACTCCAGATATTATTGTTTAAAAGACTCACTACTGCTTGAACAAGAGCCAATAAGGAGCTCAAGAGATATAAATTCCAGTTTTGTTCAACATAAGAGACAGCCAATCTAGGCTTCTTCAGGCAGTAATAGTTTCACTGATGTGCTGCTGCATACCTGGCTTAGTGCAAGTAGCTCTATTCATTCTTTATTAATAGTCCATTCATAAAGAGACCTAACACTAGGCTAATGATAATCAGACGGGGCACACTCAATACGGACTGTTGCCCCTATGGTACATTTCAAACCTCAGTGCCACATAGAAAGCAAAACTAAGTCTACTATTGTAGTTGTGCACCATTAACATTTGTCAGGCTTTTTAATAATTTGGTCTATACTATTTTAATGATATTCTTTGAATGGTAATTGTGCTCTTTATTTACAGTGATGTAAATGTTTGGGTAAAATACATTTTTTTCTTGATTTGGCTCTGTACTCCACAATTTAAAATTTGTAATCAAACAATTCACATGTGCTTAAATTGCAGACTCTCAGCTTTTATCAAAGGGTATTTACATACATTTTGGTTATACCAGGTAGAAATTACAGCACCATTATGTTTGGGACAAATGGCTTCACAAGTGAGTCAGGTGTGCTGAACTGCTGCCTTAGTGCAGGTATGACACACATTATAAGGCTAAGAAAAAGAGGAAAAAACAATTTGTTTTAGAAACAATCATTAAGAAGAGAGAGCACTAGTGAGCTCAGTATTCTCAAAGGGTCTGGTAGAAGATTTCTCACCACAATGAAGAAAAACACTCAAACACCGATCTGACAGATCAGAAACACTCTTCAGGAAGGCGTAGATTTGTCAGTGACTGTCTGCAGAGGGGACTTCACAAGCATAACTACAGAGGCTACTCTGCGAGATGCAAACCAGGTAGCTGCAAAACTGGGTGGCCAGGTTACAGTTTGCTAAGTAGTACCTGAAAGAGCCTGCAGGGTTCGAGAAAAAGGTCTTGTGGACAGATGAGACTAAGATTCACTTGTATCAGAGTGATGGCAAAAGAAAATAATGAAGGCCAAAAGGAACTTCCTATAATCCAAGGCACCCCCCCCCCCCCCATCTCTGAAACATGGCGGAGGGTGTTAGGGTGTGGGTATGTCCAAATGATACAGCTACTGGCTCACTTGTTTTCACTGATGATGTAACTGCTGATAGCAGCAGCAGAATGAATTGATGTGCACAGAAGCATCTTATCTGCTGAATATCATGCAAATATCTCCAAACTCATTGGACGTCGCTTCATTTTTAAAGAAAACAATGATCCCAAACATACTGCAAAGCCAAAATGGAAAATTCTTGACTGGCCAAGTCATTCACCTGAACTGAATCCAGCAGAACATGTGTTTCTTATGCTGAAGAGAAAACGTAAGGCAACCAGCCCCCAAAGCAAGCAGGAGCTGAAGATGGCTACAGTACCAGCCTGGCAGAGCACCACCAGAGGAGATACTCAGAACCTGATAATACGGGTCTATGGGCCACGACTTCAAGCAGTCGTCGCATGCAAAGGATATGCGACAAAGTACTAAACATGACTACTTTCATTTACATAAAATTATGTCCCAGACATTATGGTGCCCAGAAATGGGGGGAACTATGTATAAAAAGTGCTCTAATTTCTACGTGGTGAAACCAAAGTGGATGAAAATATCCTAAAATGAATTCTGAGAACGTGTACTTCAACTACATGTGAATGGTTTGATTACAAATCTAAAATTGTGGAGTACAGAGCCAAGTCAAGAAAAAAATATGTTTTTGTCCAAATGGAGCTCACTGCATATATAAATGCATATGTGTTACCATTTATTTTTAATCTGTACATTCTGCATAATTCAATTACTGTATTGTCAGAATGTTTGAATAAATAAAAACTCAACAGATGTTTGCACAGTAGCAACCAAAATTAGGCCCAAAGGTATATACAGGTATATGCACACATTTTGTCACACTACAAGCAGGTTAAGGATGACAGCCTTTGGCTTAACAGTGGTGGCATATGTGTATATACATGGCCTACGATACCGTATAACGGGAAGTATCTTTCAAACGAGAGCCACTAAAAGCAATATGATTCGGTGTTCTGCTTCTCGACATAATTGTTTGAATAGAAGAAGCACAGCAAGATTACTGAAAATACTGCCCCCGTATCTTCAACATAAAATTCTAAGCCTCAAGAGCAGCTGACAGGTTTTTCAGTCTACTTTAAATGATTAAGACCAAAAACAAACAAAACAAAAAAGTTGTGTTGACACAGCATGTCTATTTGGCATATTTTTACTAGTGTTTGCACATCGATTAATTTTGTAAAATGTGAATGTGAGTGGATGTATTTCTACACATGTATGTGTATGTATGCGCTTGCTTGCATAAGCATGAATGTACGTGTTCATGAATGTACGTGTGCACGTGTGTTAATGTGTGTGCGTGCGTGTGTTTGTGTGTGTGCGTGCATTTGTTTGTGTGTGTGTGTGTGTGTCTGTGTGTGTGTGTGTGTCTGTGTATGTATGTGTGTGTGTGTGCGCGTGCGTTTGTCTGAGTGTGAAAGAGTGAAGTCGAGCGCACAGCCACACTGCTCCAGCACCAGCATTAGCATCTCGCAGCTTCACAGACCCATGGATACGTCATGCACAGGAGTGCTTTTAAGCGTATTTTTACTCAGTGGTTAACCCCAAATTGCCTCCTCCACAAACAGCACAACCCCTCAGCCCACAGCCAGGCCCATGAGCACAGTGTGATTCATACCTTCACTCCTTCATTGTAGCTGTCCACATGAGGCATGCAGGCTGCCCCAGGCCGGGGGGGCTTCTTTGGTGGGGCCGCATGTTCTGCCAAAGAGAAGCACAGGACGGATTTGTCATTCTGGAACCGAGAGGGAAAATAATATAATATCTGTATTCAGATCTGGTGGGGGGGGCGGGGGGGGACAGGTATCATATGCCGATCCAGGGTGTGGAAAATGAAACGGATGGGTGAAGAAAGTTGACTTAATTGGAACAGCAGATGATGTGGTCTGTGCCACTGCTTCTGCACTGAGCGAGTTTTGAGCTGAATTTCAACTCTGAAAGATGAGCAGCTGGCAACACTAAAGGCATCTTCCAGGCAAGGGCTTTATTTGCCAGATGATACTGCTTGTCAGCAGCCAATCAGAACTCCGACATTAAATCTGAACAAATATTCAAGGGCAAATTGTTTCCTTATGGCCTGATACAAGGCAGCTCCTGAAAGCATAATGCTAGCTAGCTCTAGGTATTCCCTGTATTTAGCCTGACAGATGAATGTTACCTACCTCTAGAATTCCCAGCATGTTGCTGAGAGGCAAATCTTAGCTAATTCTGAATTTCTCCATTTAGCCTGAAGTACAGTCTTACTGTAGCTCTCTTTAAGCTTCGCTGTCTTTAAGGACCATACACTGCATTTAGTCTGAAAGCTGTTATTTAGCTGCTTTTCCCTCCTGCTACGCATTAAAAGGAGGGGTGGTCTAGGAATAAATACAAGGAGAACCTGCCTTTAAAATACCCATAAAGATTATTTTTCATAATTAACAAGCCTATGAATTCAAACAAGGCTCACCAAGAAGGAACTATTTCACTCTTCACTGGATTCGATTTAAATATGCGCTATAGTTCCTTAGTACATAAACACATATAACAAAGAGATGAGGTTACATGAAATTTTATTTTTCATTCTAATTTCATATTTTAACTAAATTAACACCATACATAAATATTTTATTCTAATTTCATATTTTAACTAAATTAGCAACATACATAAAGAAAATAAAAAGAAGAGGACATCATATTACAAACTACTACTCATTTTCATTTTATGAATAAATTCACACCAAACCAACAACCTAAAATAGCACAACTGGAATGGTGCAATCTATCCTTCGACCTCGAAAAAAGTTTAAGAAGACAAAACTATTTTCCCAAATAACACATTCACTGCATTCATCTTTAGTTCTCTCTTTCATAACAAGTTAACATTAATCTTTTTGATGATGACAGATCAGATATGTATTTTAACATAAATCCAGCTGAGCCAAAATATGTCCATGTGAATTGCACAAAGGCAATGCTAACATATACAACTAAGGAATCAGTAGCAAATGGTCAAGCCTTGCTTATAAGTCATGTACCAACATGCAGTAAGTTCTCTGCCTCCTCTATCAGTAGCTCACCAGTGACCACAGCATTCTTTTAGATAAACTTCATGGCAAATGACATTACATTACATTATTTATTTTCTTGGCAGAAGCCTCTACCCAGAATGGTTTGCATAGTTTGAAGTGCACTCAATTCACAACCATACTGTTGAAAGGGGTAGGGATATATTGAGTGACAAGTGAGATATATTGATCCAAAACAAAGGTCAATTCAGATAAATTATCTAGTTGAAACTTTTTGCACAATATGTCACCTTCTTTCTGAAACATCAGCAATGTGATGCTTCCGCCAGTATTCAGTCAACAGATCAGTAAATATAGAACACTTGGCTCCCAGGCCCAGGACTACTGATGTCATTTCCTCCCCTCTTGTTTGTCATGCTTATATGGGTACTGGATGTGAGTGTATATTTTACTTTACCCTGCAATGCTTTTTTTTATCATATCCAATTTCACAACTGGATGTTTACAGAAGCACTCAGTTTAAGCACTATGCCTGAGGATACTACGAGGGCAGTGCCCCATTGGGGAAATGAATCTGCATACTTGCTACAAGCCAAGTTTCTTATGTTCACTGCTGCCCAAACATGCTGCTGCAGCCAGTGCTGGGAAAGAATGCAGTGAGTGGGTTGAGGGTTCAAGGCTGCAGCCACTCCAACCGCCCCCACCCCCCCCCCCCCCCCCCCCTCCCCCCCCCCCCCCCGCCCCCTCCCCCCCCCCCCCCCCCGCCCCCCCACCCCAAAGCAATCTGTCATTCAGAATGCGTGACCAGAGAAGACAGGAACAATGAAGGAAGTGAAAGGGTGCGGTTGTGTGTGGTAAATCGGGCAGCGGCTTCCTTACCTGGTCTGGTGACGGGCTGGTATATGTGCTGGTTTCCTGTCTGCACACAAACATAAAAACAGGCAATTAGCAGTGCGCTTGCTTCCTGAACCCAACCGTGCTTTTTCTGTTGTTTTTTCTTCTTCTAAATGACACATGTTTAAAGACTCCTATGCCTCTGCACTGGTGTGGTCTCTCCATGAATACTTTAAATTCCTAGAAGCATAACTATATCTGCCTAGACCGCAGGGTAGGCCACAGGAGGAGCGAAGCGCAGAAAAACCACACGGGCTAAATCTCCCAGGAGTCTTAGTCACTTCTGCAGTGCCCAACAGTCCCCAAACCCCACCCAGCCCCATCACCACCATCATTTACAACTGAGGATATAGTTTATATAAAATACAGTAGCTAAATAAGTACAACTTCACAGCTGACAAACATTTTTTATTCAAAAAATATACTGCATACTGCATTAGTCTAGGCAGCTAGACTAATGTTGAAAGGGTCATGTGGAAAATGGTGACCTGGGTCAAAAGTTCTTCAGTCGCACTGAAGAAAGGCTTTGGACCTACTGCCGCTGTTTATGGTAGGGGTGCAAAACTCTGGTCTAGAAGCGCTAGTCTGCATATTGGTTTTTGTTCCAAACAACTACCTTAGTCTTACTTTTTGACTGCTCTATAAAACAAAATGGTTCACTCCTAATCTGAAGCACAGTATAATCTTTAGGATACACTTGCAGTCTGTGGCAGAACCTGGTGCTTACTGCCAGATCACGATATGATTGAGCAAATTGAATAAATAAGAGCAGAAGCACAAAATCTGGAAATGGATCAACCGTTGTGCACCCCTATTAGATAGAAAACTACCAAGCCAATAACTGAAATAAACGTTCAAAATCAGAGAGCAGATCCTCCTGACCTCTCTCTACTGGACAGCTGAATTCAGAAGCCCCGCTAAAATATTTTCTTTTGAAAAAAGGAACTGGGTCTGAAACGATGGTGTACTGGAAGATGGACACTCAGACGGAGGATTCCTAACAACACACAGAGCAAGCTAGCTTGTGGGAATCCAGAATTAGCTGGCTACATGCTACACCCCTTACGTCTTTTTTATTTGACTGTTTAAACAGCTTAAATTGCATATGGGACCGCGGCAGAAAAGACTGACAAATCATAGGGTTTTAACGGAACACAAAAGTGAGTGAAAATATGGCTGAAGCAGTGAGAGACCAGCACACAGCCTGAAAGTGCCAACATCGAGAGCGACTCATGTTGTGTTTTATTTTATTTTTGGATAAACAGTAAGTATATTAAAATGATACATTCATCTTTGATTAACACTATTTTTTGACAGTTTGCAACATGCAAAAGCAGTTTTAAATCATTCCAGATTTATTTTAGAACAGTGATAAGTGAAAGCAATAGGATGAGAGATGATTATTTCCATTGTTTTTTAATTTTCTCTGGAGTCAGTGAGTAGTATTTGACTCTTTTCTCAGCCATCTCTTTCCCCATATCTCCACTTAGAGCAGTGGGATCTGTACTTCTGTAATTATGTTCAGAGACACAGAGAACGAGGCTGACACTCCTCTGCAGCTGACCACTAATGGTCGAGCAAATTGCCCGTTAAATGAGATCCGAAGGCTAGACAAACTGTTAACTTGTGGCCAGTGTAAATCGCCGGGTGATGGCTTGGCTGAGTTCTAATCCCATAAATGGTGAATTAAAAGCATTTTAATGCTAAAGACACAGCAGTCTGAGCAGAGCAGTCTTTACAAACAGCAAGACATAACCTGTGCCCGGAAAGATTCTTTGTTTCTTTGGGAACCAACATTCAAGATGGTATAAACACCTTGCTCTAGAAACATAAAATTCAATGTAGACATCATGGCTCCAATGCCAAGTGCTGTCAGAGAGCCAGCTTTTTTAAATAATAAGACCAGTTAGATACTTTAAAACCACACCAGCCAGATCAGAGCATATGAATTAGAAGTAATTTGTTTAGCAGACAGGATCACATCCAAAGTCAGCCTTTGGGCTAGTTTTTCATATTTTTTGGATGGTTGTTATGCAGTGTAAATTCCGTTATCACGCAACATGGATGGCTCATCCTATTTAGTAGACCAGGCAATCCTCATAATATACAAATAACTGAAACTGAACCACATTAGAAAATGAGCACTGGGTTCACTGTATCCACATTAAATTAAGGCAAACATGCAAGTTTTATTAATTTATACAGCTGTAAAAGCACTAAAATGGAATCTGTCTCAATATCCACACACAACAACCATCTCTGGCTATGCTAAAAAAATAAATAAATAAATAAAAAAGTAAGAAAAGAAATCCATTCCCAATTCAATATGCATTTATCATCTAGATCATCTCTATCTGTCCTGGCCACAATTTGTGCTGTCTGAGCCAAGTGAAAGCACTGCACTGACAGCAAGAACAGTTAGTCCTAATTAAAAGCAGCCATACAGAACTCCCAGACTCTTATTAAAACACATTTTATTCAAACCGTTTAAAGATTTTTCGTTTGATTCCTGCTCATCAGCATCAGACTTAATCTGCGTATGCATTAAATAAACAACAGCCATCTTCCTCAATGGGGTCAAAGTGTATATTCACAAAAATGTACACACAATTTTTCGTCAACAAAAACTGACACTGAACTGACTGCTAATTAGATAAACTAAATCATGTTATCATTTGTCTTTGCTGTGCACTGATCTTTAAAGATTACTTTACAAGCATCTGAGAGATCACACATATACAGTTATATCATCAAATTAACCAATCAACTGTTAGAAATTGAGGTAAATATATTACAGGAAATCCTGATTCAAAATAATATCATATATATATATATTTAGAATTTTTCTGTTAGGTTTCAAAACCCAGCCTCTGTGTGTGTATGCGTGCGTGTGTGTGTGTGTGTGTGTGTGTGTGTGTGTGTACACCTTCCTCAGCGCCAGTGTTGCTGACAAATAAACAAAAACACTAAACAGTCACTAAACACAACTACAATTAGAACTTTAATCCCACAGCAGAAGTCATGTATGCCTCACTTTCTGATATTTTTCTCATTGACAGAATAAAAACACAAGCAGAGGTATACACAGTACCCTTTGGTTGTTGTTTACACATTGCAAATGGTGCACAGTTGGGACATATAATCTGTTACAGCTGCCGTGTTCTCTCATTTAAATTTCTGTTGCCTCACAGGTGGTAAATATCATCCGAAGATATTTAGTGGTGTGTGAGGAAGACAGTGTGTGTGTGCCAGGGCACATGTGTGCGAGGGAGGGAGGGAGGGGGAGAGAGAGAGAGTGAAGAGTGGGGGAAAGGGGGAATGGGGGGGGGGGGGGGAATAGGAACTGAATAATTCCATCTGGAAAAACAAACTCACCGGCCCCTGGAGCACACCATCATCCCGGTCACTGCTGCCCCTGGAACTCCTAGACTCCGGCTTCTGTATAAGAGATAGCAGACCGAGATGACACACATCTCTCCGACATGTTAACTGCAAACATACTCAGTTTTACACACACACACACACACACAAGCGAGAGGACTGCCTTTACTATCCACTGAGGTTACAAAACCTATTCCCATACTGCGATTCACCACAACATTTTCTTCGAAAAACCTGAGTGGGAAAAAACAGTGTGAAAAGGCAAAATACTGCTACTACTTACTACTACTACTACTACACTCAAAACACAAAGGGGATTGCCTACCCTCAGTTAACTAGTAAATAAGTTACGTGAAAGCGAATAATATTTAGTCGGAGAAGTCTCGTGCACCTTGCTCATCCTCACTTACTCGTTACAGAATTGCACTGGTGATGGGAAGACCCAGGGTCCTCTGCACAGTACAGCCCTGTGCGCACATACATTCTCTCCCTCGCTCTTTCTCTCCCTCTCTCCCTCTCTCTCTCTCTCCCTGTCTGTCTGTTTGGAAAGCCCCTCCCCTCTGTTGTCTGTACCAGTTTTGCGAAGCAGGAGCTGAAAACCTGCATCCTCCGAGCGGGTCTCCAGCGGGTACTTGAGTGCCTCAGAGCGCGGAGGGAGCGGAGGGGAAATTCCATCAACAGGATGCTATGGCCGGCACACCGAGTGCCGCTTCCTGCTAGCGGAAGGCTTATATATTCTTAGAGGACTTGCAGGGGGAGAACACCCAGCCATGTTAACTCTGCCCCTCTCCCTCCCTCTTTCTTTCTTTATCCCGCCCCCTTCGTTCCCTTCCTCCCTCTTACATTTTCTCTTGTGTATGCACATACCGTGTATGCGCATGAGGCGGCCATGCATGGTTTATCCATTTCTTTCACATTTACTAGATTATTAGGCTTTCGTAGACTTCACATTAATTTTGTAAGTATCTCAGGCTCTTTTCCTTGTCTCATTGCCAGGGGTCAGATAAATCACCAAAGCTGACTAATGCTGAACTTAATGTTTAACTTCTTACAAAACAAAACGTTTAAAAAACACAACAACACAGCCATTTTATACTAAAATAAAAACATATACTGTAAAATATGAGCATGACCACTGCGGTTTCCCCCTCTCCATGACTAAAAAATGAACCCCAAATGTTTTTGGTGTTCTGGATAGTAGTGAGGTCAGGACAGAGGAAATACAGAAAGGCCTACCAGGCAGCCATCTCTCACATAATGACAGTGAAACAGAAATAACTGACAGCCATTTAAGCTGACACACTCTGGGTGCAACATCTGCACACAATTACCATCCCAAGCGTTTTATTTTAGGGCACTTCACTCCTTGTTGAGCGGCAGTGGGAATCATTAATGATAAAGAACTTGAACGGCATGCTCTCTTGTAGTGGGCTACACTATGACATGGGAGACTCCTTTAAAAATTCACTTTAGCAAGCTTCATAATCGAAATTATAAACATAATGTACAAATAATATGTATTCAGCTGCTCAATTTAATTTTCAGATTTTTTGAAAACTGAAGCCATCTTACTCATTGCCTTTAACTGAACACTGGAAGTTGCACATAAAACATAAAAGCCACATAAAACAGCAGACATAAACAATGTAACTTGAAATGTTTCACTGCAATTGTGGATTTTAGTGGATCGGGTCATAAACATGCCTACTTTTCAAGTCAATGAAACCCCACCTCTTTTATGGAAGAAACACTGTCATTAATCTACCCATCCACACTAAATGCTTTTGGTCTTTTCACAGGAAACTATTAATTCAACATGACCACAGATACATCAGGGCACAGTACGTCAAAATATTTAAAGCTAAAATAAAAACTATTCATTAAAGGTAATTATTCTGGGGATTGCACAACTTCTTCATATTCCTTGTTTTCTGTAAAATTTCCTCGTAATGCTAACTCGATTCTGAGTATCTCTTAGGTTGTGGAGAGTTGTAATGGTTTGCTTCTGTGGTTTCAGTTCACAACTGCCTTTCAAAGAGGAAGTATGAAACCAAAATTACCAAGGAGGGACATTCTGTGTTTCTGAGAAGGATCAGTGAGAAAAAGAACATCATTCACAGTGTCTGGCTTTCAGACTCAGAGTTTTACAGAGTTGAAGAGGTTTCGGTAGACATGCTGTTCCCACACGGCGTGATTTACAGGTTTGTTTTGAAAACGGGTCACAGCGACATTATTCCTTCATCATTCTTTCTCACGAAAATACGTTCCTGATTAAGGTTGGATAGCAGAAGAAGGGAAAGAGGTTTTCAAATGATCACAATCAACAGGTTTAGATCATAGGGATAGAATTGCAGCTTAACGGAATAAGGCCGGTATCAGAGCAGATTCCTTGGCTGAACAATCACCCGAGAGACAGAGATGAAAGGAGCATTTGGTATTTCGGAGGACAATAAGAATAATAAGCGGCAGGTTTCTGCAGTCATTATTGGCAGGGTGAGGGGACAGTACCAGGAAACGCTCCTCCTGCTCCAGCCAGCGCTGATCTTCCTCCATCTGCAGCTGCTGCTGCAACAGGCGCTCCTCCATCAGGTGGGAGGGCAGCGCCTGGCCCATCCCCCGCAGCTCCAACGGACCCGCCTCCTGTCACACGTGGTGCACGTGGCCAGTCAATCAAGCCAATCAGCAACTCAGGTGGTCAGTCAGTACCCCAATCATCCAGAAACATATCTCTCATCTCATCCTCTGTCCACAGCCAATCATATAGCCACATTCCTGCCACTCAACACAGATAACTGCAGTCATATCAGGAAATACTTGTCATCTCTTGTGACCTCATGCTGTGTTTACTAGCACTGTGGTTTACAATGACATCTTGAGATTATGTCTGTCTGTTGTGGCTGTACTGCCACTAGTAATTACTGTGACTATTTATCAATTTATTATTTTTATTTACTTATTTACTACCTTCATTTTTTTTATGCTACCGATAAGCTGGCAACTGAGAGGCCTGAGCACCATGTGTAACAGGATGTTCATTAGACAAAGCCCACAACCCCACACCAGTGCAGCTCACCTCTGCACCATGGGCCCATGCGGGGGCCTCCTGCGGCCGGTGGTGGGTCCAGGCATCGTGGGGGTCCAGGAGAGAGGCCTGGGGAGGGTACGCTCCGCTGGGCGCTGGGGATACGCCATGGGGGCTGGGGTAACCTGCCGCCTGAGTCCAAACAGAGGTTCACATATTGTTCAGTCTTTGTGTTTTCCAGTGAATAACCATTCAGTTTCAACTGCATATTTTCCTGAAGTTTACACATAAACAAATTACTCAAATATCCACAGGACTCATTCATCTACTCATTTTAAATCTTCCCTGTTGGACACACTCTTCCTCACCCAGCATCTAACGATGACAACTGATGACAGAATACTTTGGGGTGATCCGCTCACTAGGTTTTCAAACTTCACTACTGGGCCGATGCAAAACATTTTACATAAAGCAGAACTACTCAATCAATATCAACTCAAGCAAAATCATTTTTAAAAAATCTAATCTGGCAAAGGCCAATGGGAATGTGGGACAGTGGGCACATCATGTTTTTAGCTTAATACAGAGTGAATACCGGGCTCCTAGACCGAATGCCCTGGCTTTATTCACAATTATGCTCAGGGATTATATATACTTAACTCTATGTGAGGCTTAGCTCTACACGATATAGACGATTTAGATATATTTACATCACCTCAAATCTCTGGACGGACTATGCAAAGATTAATATTCACTCACATCCGTACAGGGTTAATACTTTTCTGTATGCAAATCTCAATGCAAGTGCAAGTATCAATGCACGCTTATAAACACTCAAATCACACCGTTTATGAAAGAACTGAGTGTATTTACAACTCAAAGGTTATATATGCACTCGTATGTCTGAAAAGATTATCGTGGAGTTTTATAAACAATTGTACTTTTTACAAACCAAAGGGGTGGGGAACACTGTCTGGTTGTGCTGTTCAGTATACATGTCAGTAAAAGATAATTGAAGCCTTCAAACTTTCAGATAAAATCCTTTTTTTAATGACAAAGAAAAAGAGTTTACCTGAAGGGGTAAATTGCTGAGGTGAATTTAACATGCTAGTGTTATGCAACGTTAGCTTTTCCAGCGGATGGAATTTCACGTTAACTATGCCAATACCTCTAAAAAGGCAACAGGAAATGCTTGCTTTTGGTAGATTTTATGAGAGGCTGACGTTTTATTAAAAAGCCATTTCGGACT
This sequence comes from Anguilla anguilla, assembly GCF_013347855.1. NCBI lineage: Eukaryota > Metazoa > Chordata > Actinopteri > Anguilliformes > Anguillidae > Anguilla > Anguilla anguilla. The sequence goes on along the minus strand of NC_049201.1, from coordinate 60,091,070 downwards.
CATTGTCTTGGCAGTTTGGTTTATCATAAGAAACAGACAGGTCACACTAAGCACACACCACAACGTGAGGAACAAAGCATTTCACACCCTTCCACATGACGACACGTCTACTCATTGTTATTCGGTTTATCTAATCATTGCACTGCAAACACAATCGACACAAAGTCTTTCCTGCGAAAGGGTGCAGTGAATGCAGTGAATATCTCTTGCTATGATACGCAATGAGAGAGAAAGACTGAGGGCTGTACCTGGTAGTGATTGTGCGGGCCCAAGTGCTGTGGGCTGGGGTAGAATCCTTCACTGGAACGGGGGCTGGGGTAGCCAGGTCTGCTGGGCTGTGCACAGGCAGCGATGGAATCACCAGGTTAGACACACAGTTCTCTTTCTGCTGTTCTCACTGACTTCAGAGACGTAGTTAGGATTTTAAAGCCCACATGCACACACTCAAAAAAGCAATTAACTTTTGCAAGAGAGTTCTTAGAACACTTGGAAGCTGAGACAGAAAGGAGATTAATAGGAGCTATTAAATAAGGAACAGCGGGTTAGTCTATCCATTCTGCACACATTTGCTGGTCTTATGGAGGTCGAAGAAAGACGGATCTGAAAAGATGACTCTTACTGACAGACAGAAAGGACAAAGCCCAAAGCACACAGTAGACAATGATCTTTTACAATTGCAGGCTTAATTCATGACTTTTGCCTGTTTTCTCCATTTGGAATTTCCAAACACAACTCCTCATCCCATTACTGCAACCTGCTTGAAGGCACTAATACATGTGTCTTCCATAATGTGCAAAGTCAGCCGACTGCTCCTCCTCCCTCATTCTCTGCAGTCAGCTAGCTACGCTGCCACAGCTAATTCTGCAGAGCAGCGTGCGCCCTGATGCAGCTGGTGCCAGCATATTTCACGCGAGTGATTACCCACAGGAGTCAGTACTAAGCGATGTGCCACCTAAAAGTGAAAACCAAAACCAGACATTGCATGACTCCAATACATCTGCACAACAATATGCAATGTACAGTGCAATGTACAGCCCTGTATGAACATCTGTAAACGGCAACCATGCTGGTTTTAACATTCAAAGAAATTCACAAACAGAATACCGAATAAGCACCAACATAAATACTGAGAACAATGCAGTCTGCCAAAAGCAGCAATGGTATAATTAATGCGGTCATAACAGCAGCTGTCATACTTGTTCACGGCCAGATCTTGTCCACTCTGACCACCATATAGCATGTGATCACCATCTAGTGGTCACAGAAGATGAGTGCATCTCTGATTCAGTAGATACTGCTGATCAGTGCTCAGTGCACAAAGAAATGAACAGCCAATAAAATCCTCCAATTTGAGCATGTTAGACCCAAGCCACAGAAAGCAGAGAAAGTCTCACTTCTGTGGGACCACTGACCCGTCCTGCCCCCGCCCTGGCTGATCTCCCATCGAGAGGGTTGTGAGGTGCACTGCTGCTACTATCATCAGCACACCAAGAGCATAGGTGGCTCTTTCACACAGACAGACCTCTGACAGTCAGAGCAAGACAACACAGACAGCCAGACATAGTTCATGCAGGGACAGACAGGTGTGTGGCCTACAGTTAAAAAACATTCAATATGCTTGCACAATGACACAAACAGGTGAATAAACAACCAAAAAACCAGAGAGAAAAGAACACAGATATACAGACGTAGCCAGACCGACAAACAGACAGAAGGACAGACAGGCACAGGCATGACTCAGCCAAGCACACATAGCGATGAAACAGGAAACTAAGAGGATCCCAGCAGCAGCAGCAGCACATTGGGACACACACACAACGATAGGAACGCTCACTATAATAGAAATCAGTAAAACGCAACAGTGTGGAATACTGTATGGGGCAGGATACTGAGCACTATAGGAAACTCAGCATGGTGGAGCACTCAGTGTGACACAAGACAGAAGTACAGTTAGGCGGGTCAGAGGGGTCACTGGGAGTATGTAGGGTGATAGAGTTCTCTCAGACTTCCTTAGTTCAAACAAGCTTAAAAAAACGAATACAGTACCCAGTCCTGAGAACAGCATTCCAGAAACAGAGGGACAAACCCCTTTAGGATCTTTACACAAACACTATCACTGCAGGGGTGTGCCTGATGCCTTTGGTAACGGTGGGGTGTTTTGTGCAATGAGTGACAGATACGAGACTCCCGTTAATGAAGGTAAGGAGAATAGCAGGAAGCTGGCAATGTTTATACACCACATTGGAAAAACACAGGAAAGCTTGCACCTACATTACTTTGGGAAATGGAGAACACTGAACTTCAAACATACAGCCTAATGACCATCTCATAAACAGGCTTATGTTATGGCATTTATTCCCTGTTTGAAATTCACTTTTCCCTGTTCCCCAAAGCAATTGTTAAGAATTCACTCTTAGGATTCAGGATTTTATGTCATGAAAAAGCTTTAGCCCCATGAATCAAGAACAGCATGCTTTTCCCAGTAACTGTACAGATTGACCAAAGAAACGTGCAACAGTAACACCAAGCTGAGCATTACACTGAAAGGCTTATAAGCCGAGCAGATACCCAGAGGCCAGGGTACTTAGCTTACTTTTAAAATATTATACATGTGGGTCCATTTACAGAAGCAAAGCTTTGCGCCTAACCAGAATACCACACCGCCACACAGGGACCTCCAATGGCAAGATGGCAAGATGTGAGTCTGCTTACTTTTGGGGGGGCTTCGTCAGTTCCCCTGGCGTCCCAGGACACGGTGACCTGTCGTCTCATTTCTGTTCGGGCCCGCTCCTCCCTCTGGACTCTCTCCTCCTCGAGAATGGTGCTGTGAGAGACATTGGGATGAAGCCACTGAGGTCCTAATAAATTCGCTTTCACAATGCCCAGAACCATATTCAGAGCCTGAAACTAGCAGAATGTTTCCACGATAGAAATATTTTTCAAGCGGAGCTTTGGATAAACAGTCCAAGCTGTGAGCGGGGCATCAAATGTTAAAGGCAAAATCAGGATCGGGATGACTCACTGGGCAATCCACCAATCATTTACAAAAATGGTAAAAATTCTAGAAATGAAAGCATTTAATGAGTAAAATCCCTGAAGGAAAGCATTTGCCTGCTTTCAAGCGGTGCCAAACACTAAATGCCAGAACACAGTAAAGAGAGGACGGGATTGATTTCAGACAAACAGGCAGGGTCCTAAAATAACTGACTCTTATCGGCAACGCCATGCTACTGGGCTTTACATCCTGGACCTTGAAGATGTTTAAAAGGTAGAAAAAGTGTCATGGTAAACAGGATCTGTTACTGTGATTTTCTGCCTCTGGTATATATGTGAATATCCACTTACACACTCCACAAGTTATAAAGCAGTCTGAGCGCATGAAGCTATTTCCCCGACTGCAAAGCCTGCTGCAGCCATCAAAAGAACAGTCCATTTATAGAAGCTCACAATGCCAGGAGGGGCGACCTGCATTTCTGCGAATACTTCACCTAGCATAGCACGCAATGTCATCTGAAATTCAGCCCTACGTGCGCTTCCCTCTCCTGCTCTGCTCCACACGCAGCTCTAACGCCGCGCACAAGGCCCAAACCGTCGGCTGATCAAGGAGTACATGTTTTCTGACATCACGGCACATGTCACGTAGAATGGAACTGCGAAATCTCAGGACGCAAGGAAGACATGGGGAGTCTTAACGGAGAAAACATGTGAATCCCCCCCGCCCCCCAACCACCACTCAACCCTGCGGCATGTATAGTTCCCTAAGCGGGAGGGAGAGAGAGTGAGAGGGAGAGGGAGAGGGAGCTATTTCAGGAAACAGCATTACTCCTGACACGGCAGGAGCATGGAAGAGCCTGAGCAGCACACCAGTGAGAGATGCAAGGAGAAGGACCAGCTGTCCCTCTCATTCTCCAGCACAGACAAGCCTGACGTTCCCATTAACAAGCCACCTTCCAAAAGAGGCAGTGTCCTACAGTACGCAGCCATTCACTGTCAGAGTGGGTCATTTCAGCATTAATGAATTATTCTTGTCAGGTAATAGTTCCATTCTTGCCTTACTGTTGTTTCACTGACTTCATAACTTTGAGAAAAGTTTTTTGTTTTTTTTTTTACTTCAAGGGTAGGTCCCGTACAAAATGAGTCAAATACTTTCTTAAATAACAATGCACAATCAAACAATGAAACAACCCTCAGTCCTTTAAATCAAACAGCACTCAACTAAACCAACAACCAACAACATCACCAACCCTAGAAAGGAAAACCTCAGTTTCCAAACAGCAATTAGGACCTTGTTATACTTTTAGTAGTGTGTGTGGGGGGGGGGGGGGGGGTGTTACACAAATATTACCCCCCCAACACACACACACACACACACACAAAGCAGAGGAGGTATATAATCAGTGACCCAGCCAGACAGACAATCAGACCCTCAGCAAGAACCAATTACAGCAGCCTGTAACTTACTTGAGCGCAAGATCCAAGCCTTTACCAAAAAGAAGAGGAGAGGAGAAGAGAGCAAGCACCAAAGACGCTGCTTTCCTCCCCGCACTGTTAGCAGACTGTTACGCTTGGCAGCTATCCACGCTATAAAAACCCAAGGCAGGCAGTGCTCGCAGGGTCGGCCAGCTAGTGACACATGCTGTGGGCTGAGCTGCACAGACTGCTTTCAGATCGGCTCCTCCTCCTAACTGGAGAGACGCGAGCAGCATTGTTTTGGGGGGGGGGGGGGGGGTGAGCTTCGGTAAAGACAGAAGCATGGAATCACTTTGGCGAGGTCTGTCCTGTTCTTTTTCTTTTTTTAGAGAGACTCAACACTGTCCCTCTTCCCGTTTGGGACCCGCGGGGGGAAAACAAGCGTGAGTGACAGAGCTGCGTGCATGGCGTGGATACTGAGCATTCCCCACAGTCACATGGCCAAGCTTTACATGTCACACACGTCAGGGTCTGAGCCTTCCGTGCCCAGCTGGAGTTACACTCCCAGAGCAGGTCGCTTTTAAACCAGCCCTCCTATGCCACTGTCCCCCAGTTTCCATTTATACATGTTTTATTTGTGTGTGTGTGTTTCCTAAGCAGGCACCACTATGCAGGGGAGCTTTATTAAATAGAAATTTGCTGGAGCAATTGAGGCCAAGTACTTTGCTCATTACCCTTTGGACAGTGCCCTACATGGGTGTATCGAAACATCTGCAGACTCTGTGGCCCTCCAGGAATGTTACCAATTTCTAGTAGTGATCTTCAGTACAACATCCGTCTCTTCATTTTCGCATGTACTCTTACTTATTCACACAGCCCACCTCACATAACTCTCTCTCTCTCTCTCTCTCTCTCTCACACACACACACACACACACACACACACACACACATTATTTGCAGTATTTTTAGGCTTGGGTGCTGTAATATCTAATTGATGTCATTATATGCGAGCCTCAGCCCAGGATCTGCACGGCCATTGCCTTTTACGGGCTGGATTTCATATAAATAGTATTAGCAGCCTAAATCAGTCTAAATATTTACACGGTTTCCAAGAGCACCCGGTAACAGCCACTCAGCGCACTGCAGAACATGGCAGAGCAAACTGTACAATACAAAGCAGAGGTGTGACTCACACACACCACCAGCCAGGATCCCACGCATGATAGCCACTGTGATTTCACACATATTTCCTGATTGCCTTTATGAAAGTGACAAAAAGAGCACACATTTCCAGTTTTCATGGCTCAGTTTTAAGTAATTATACATTTTACTTCATCTTGAAAGAATGCACTGTAAAGCAGCCCATAACTATTTTGTTGTAAAGAGTGCAAACAAAAATCAATACTTTTTTATTAACGTATACAAACATATAAGCGAAGTTAGTGTTTGTCCCAGGTTGTAAATCAGTGTAAATCAGAACATTGTTGTCCCTTCCAGGGACATTGCAAACACATTGTATGACTGACCAATGCTAGCCAACAAAATGCCATGTTTGTTTTTCTGCACTCCCGACAACTATAGTAAGGTAGGTGAAGAAAAACGTGCTCAAAAAGCCATCACCAGTCACTGAATTACACATCACAGCACAAGTATTAAGAAGTAGGCTGTCCCCTGTAACCCTGCCATGAATGAGGTCATATCCAGATGGCATGGCATGAGTCACCACTGGAGAAAGTGGAAACTGGCAGAAAGTGCCACTCCTGAGGACTCTGAACAGAAAGATGAACTACACTGCATTTAATCGCATGTAACTTCAGCTAAAGTTTCCCTGAACATGGCCTTCTCAATCTGTAAGTGAACCACCTGCCACTAGAATGGCAGTTACACACGGGAGGTTGTATTCTCCAGAAGGCCACCTGTGTGTGGACGGATGATGCAGCTGTACGACTCTCCACACTGACCTCAGCTGGGCCTTGAGCTCGGTGAAGCGGGGCCTCCTGCTGGGGTCGTAGGCCCAGCACTTGGTCATCAGGCTGTAGAGGGTGGGAGGGCAGTTGTGGGGCATGGGCAGCCGTTCCCCGTTCTCGATCCGCCCAATGACGTCGTTGTTCTTCACGCCCTGGAAGGGCTTGACCCCGTACATCAGGATCTCCCACATGCAGACACCTGAAACATGGGTAGGGAAAGGAGGTAAGGAGTGAGTTACTGAGGTGGGTATTGAAAGAGAGAGAGAGAGAGAAGGGTATTAGTGAGAGAGACTGAGAGAGAGAGAGAGAGAGTGAGCAGGAGGGGGGTATTAGTGAGGGAGTGTGTGAGAGGGAGTGAGGGGGAATAGTGAGAGAGAGAGAGAGAGAGAGAGAGAGAGAGAGGCAAACCAGAAAAGGGGACAGGCCTGGCAGAGGGAAGCACACTCTGGGAAGCACACTAACAGTGTGACAGAAACATTCTGAAACAATTTATCTGCATGTCAGTGCAATCAGTTAACTAACTAGCTAAACACATGCTAGACATTAAAAGCATCTGACCTGGGTGGAGGAAATGCTCTAGGTATGGCATTCAGATACTTCTACTCACCAAACATCCACACGTCACTAGCTGAGGTAAAGCGTCTGAAATTAATGGATTCTGGCGCCATCCATTTAATGGGTAATTTCCCTTTAGAGGCTGAAGAAAAACCACATAAAAGTAATGTGAACCTTTGGATGTACATACAGGAGCCATATAAATCTTCTCAAACCACAAAGCCTCATCTTAAACCATGAGTCATTTAATTAATGACAACTAAGCTATGGGTGAGTGAAAATTACAGCCTGCTGGAACTAAATCAGCCAGCAGATGTCGCCAACCACTACCTGAGGTGTCATCCACTGCTCTGTGTCTGAGGAGTGAATTTTAAATAAAGAGCAAAATTTCATGTGACTGATACAGTTGAAATGTACTGAAACACTACTCAAGAGCCAATAGTCACCTGTATTTGTAGGCCCAACACATTGCTGCAGCTGCCATCACTTTGAGAGAGTTCAAGTAAGCACACGCTCTCCTCCACAGTCAGTGGTCTATCAGTCACGGATTCTTACTGTATTCAGCCCAACTGACTATGCCCCAGGCAGTGCACTGGAGGCCTGCACTTTCTGAGCAGTAGTGCAGGCAGAAAGCAGGCCCCTGATTGACCAGAGGCCACTGGACTGTCATCAGGCATCAACTAAAACCCTGTCACCCTGGGCAACTCCACAGCCAATTATGGGCCACCTTGTAGGGCTACTGGCCACAGCCAATACTGGCTAAGCCTAGGTTTTATTGTAAAACAGTTTTAAAATGTTTTATAAAGCACCTTTGTAGTAGGAACTGTCCTCCATGTACCGAGACAGGCCAAAGTCTCCCAGCTTCACGCTGTCTGTGGAAGACACCAGAACATTCCTGGCAGCGATGTCCCTAAGAGAACACAGAGGTTCAGAACAAGGCAGGGGGAAACTCAGTTCAGTTTCTGCAAGCAACTGAATAAATTAGATTAACTGTACCTGTGTACAAAGCGCTTGCTCTCTAAATAGGCCAGTGCTGTGCTCAGCTGGAAGGCGAAGAGAATTAATGATGCCAAGTCTAGGTTGTATTTCCTCAATTGCAAGAAAGACCGCAGCTGTAAGAATACAATGGTTAAAAAATACAGTTATTTAAAATGTAGCATCACAAAAACAGGTAAAACTGTAAAAACAGATTTAACTGTAAAAAATGGTTGCTTCTAGGCTTTAGGCTACTCAAAAACCCAACAGTTTCAAGCTTGACATTACATATTTTGGCACTTGCAGTGGTACGGAAACACAAGCTTTATACACATTTTAAAACTGTCACAGCCCTGCATAATTGATGGATGAATTTCACATGAAGAATATGAACACTAAATATCGTGATAATCCAAATATTTGTGAGGGTTTAGAAATGTTGTGTTTAACCAGAAGATTGAAGGCTTAAAGTCATGTTGGCCCTTTGGTACTCTTAATCAACATAATTAACTCTAATCGTTTCAAGAAATATTAACCTGGACAGATTAATATATAAAAATGTGCATATTATTTTAGTCACCTTAGATAAGAGTGTTTACGCAGCCAACAGACAATGCAATGTCAAGCAATTAAATGGAAACAGGACAAAGATGGGATGTGCTAGTGTGCATGAACAGGTCTCACCTCTCCTAGCGTGCAGAGCTCCATAATGATCCAAACCGGGTTTTCTGTGATCACACCGATCAGCTTCACTATGTGAGGATGGTCAAACTGCCGCATTGTCACTACCGGACAGAACATACATGCTGGTTACATGTGTACATACCGGTTTAATGCAGCCATGGTCATTGTGGCATAGAACATGCATGCGGTTGCCGTTATCTGAAATGTAGTCATTATTCAGCAGGCATGTGAAAAGGTCAGGTTCTATCCACGGTCTCTGATCAGACATAACAAAAAATATAGCACCAGGGGCCACAAGAGAAACAGAACATTGCAGAGACAAAACAACAATAAATGGCATTCACAACCCTTCTCACAACAGGAGTAAACAGAATGAACTTCTAGCACTGAGGTAAAAACCAAGCAATAGAGAACAGTAATATCAGTAAGGTTAAAGATGACATGCTTGTTGCACCTGAATCTATTTACAGAACATGCACGGATATCACTGCAGTGATGGATGTTGGAGGGGAAGGAATTTCACTGTGAATTATTCACTTTAATATCAAAGCTTCTGAAACAGTTCTTTCTTCAGCAATTCCTGAAGCAACTGCATTCTGTCAAGTACATTTTGAGGGCTGTTCACCATGTTCTAGGACCACTGACAAGCACACTGCACTGTCTGACCAAAGCAAAAAAGGAGAATGATGCAGAGGATGGCACAGTAAACAAGGCATTGATGCAGTCTTCCCTCTAAAGCCAGCAGTGAGTGTTTAAAAATGGGAAAACTGGGGCAGTAAGGGATAGTACTCACAAGCTTCCTGCAGGAACTTTTCTCTGACGCTGTCAGAGGTACAGTTTTTACAGGTTTTCACAGCCACAGCCAGAGGTGGACTTTCCTGCAAAAGACAGAAATTAAACACAAAGAATAATTGTTTGGTTTCAGAAGGGAACCTTGCAAACTATGGAGAAGATAATTATAGCACATATTTAAGCAGAGTGCTCATTGTGCACTGCATAAAAATATAATTACAGTTTACATAACTGTAATTACAGCATGATCTGAGATGAATGCAAGGACATCTGAGGAAACATGTAGCAGTTACAGTATTTTTGCATAAACGTTATGAGCATGTACTGTATTCATTACGAAAATTCAGTTATTGTAAAGTTGTTATCAACTGAATAGTAACTGAATCCACATTATCTGAGGCATCCCAGCCTGGAAGAGGAATAACAGACTAAGGCTCAGGATGTTGGCCCCTTAGTGGTGCATACCGGAATTAAGTACATCCCCTGGTGGACATCTCCAAACTGCCCCTCTCCAATACAGCGGCCCAACTCAATCCTCTCCCTCTGGATCTCATAGTCTCGTGCTGCAGACAGAAAGAACATCACTGCCCCGTTTCCAGGGAAACCTTTTCAGCAGAAGGTACACACGGGCCTAAGGTTTAGCGTTTAAATACTGTGCTGGGCCATGCAGTTTGATGAGTGGCGGAACAAGCAACTGGCAGCTCCAGTAATCGCGAACAATTTGATGCAATGGCATTTTCGATCATTAGGCCAATAAACCATTTTAGTCAGGACTAGCCACGTACAAAAAAAAAAAATTCTGGACCGTTCAATACAATCATGCACTGCTATTCCATGTACATGCACAACTACCACTAGGCACAAGCCAAACATCCCATTTGGATTTGTTTACTGTTGGTGTAGGGCAATATAGACAAAGAAAAAAAACTTTTATTTTATAACACAAAAGTTTAACCTGGACTCAAACATTGAAATATTTACAAAAATTTTCACAGCCTTCAAATCTTTTTTGAAATCATTTATGTTCTTCGTGTTTCTCTCAAGAATCTGTGGTTTCTCCAAAGAATACCAATGAATACATAAATGTTGTCAATAATACACAGATTATGACAAATGAAAACAAAAATAAGACACAAATGGTGAACCATTACACAGACGCACAATACCAACTGAACAGAGAGAAAGACACACCATTACCTTGGTCAAATCCATAGCTTTCTGCAGAGCAGTTAAATGGAAAGAAAGATATTTTAGGACCAATCAGAGGAGAAACACCCAGAACAAAACAGAGATGTGGTGAAGGATTAGAAGTTCTGAGTGAACTTTTGATTGAGTGAACTATGAGCTACGGTTGGTTAAATGAGGAAGGTGTGACTGTAAGTAAGATTAATAACATACAGGAATATTGACTTCTAGATTAGCAGAAAAATTAATTAAGCCCAGATAAATAAACCGTAGATCAACTGTGCACCTCCTGGACCAGCTGTGTGCCTTTTTTGAGTCAACCATTTCAACCGATTCTGTAAGCCACAACTATATGTTTTAGAAACAGAACTGCAACTACTGCTCATTTGTAAAGCTGTAAAACTGGTGCGACTAATATACCTTTTAACAGAGTCACAGTCACTGCAAGCGAAAAGGGAGTTCCTTGCTGATGGTCCAGCCATAGTCAATTTGCCACACTAGTTAACCTCGCAAAATAATCTAAACACAGGCGCAGGAGAATCTGCGGTTTAAAAGTAAGTGTGTCCCTCCTCTAGTCCCATCTCCAGTCATGTGCATGAAATAGCTCTTTCTGCCAGTGGCTGAGACTGACATTCAAAGACACAAGCAGGGTTTGCTGGTCAAGCATAAGGATTTCCATGACAGTTCCAGCACCATGGACCAGCATGGTCACATCTCACTCATCATTCTCTACACAGTCAGAAAGTTATGTGCGACCCTCGTTCGCAGTGTTATTTTTCAGATGGTGCTTCATTGGTAAGGTTTGCACAACACATGCATGCAGTCATTCATTCATTCATTCGGTAGCGACTGTTATACAGGTATACACACAGCAATAGACATGGTGATGCAAAATACAAACAAAATGTACATTTTGCACATTGTAATAATATGAAAAAAGCACTTTCAAATAGTTTTCAGATAATGTGGCTGCAGCCCTGGTGCACTGGGTGGAAAGCCAGGTGGACACAATGCCTATCCTGTAGCTAATGTTAGCTCTTAGTTATTTGTAATGATCAGAAGGTAAAGGGTCATGAAACTGTTTTTCATGGCACATGGATAGTCATTATTCAAATGTATAAATAGTTAGAGCGATAAAAAGGTATAAATATTTTTGACAAAATTATTAACAGATGGGTGGTGGGGGGAGGCAAAACTGGCCGGAACCCCTGCACCCTTACTACGCTCGAAAACCATATTCTTAAATTATACTCACTTACTATATATCGTGTGATTATTTAGCTTTAAGCTAGCAGTTGTGTAGTCACAATTACTGCTCCACATTAGTGTCTTTAATGGTCTACACAACACTCTGACGATGTGAAACTGTACAGACAATCTTAAGCTGCAATATTGCTTTCTGAGAATTAAAGCACAAACATTAAAAAAAAAAAATAATTTCCACGACTGAGTGGTAAACAAGCTGCAGAGAACAAAGTGAAAATGAGAAAGAAACCACAGGCCATCTCACAGAGGACTGATCACCCTGCTACACATTACCGTCCCAACACGAGGCTGCTACAGTAAGCAAAACTGGAGCAAAACAACCTCATAAATTTAAAGTAAGAGAAGACATTTTTTAAAATGCTTTTCCTACACCAACAGCTGCAAAAAAAACAGTAACACACAGATGACTAAGAAATAGCCAAGCGAAATGGAGCTTGGATAGAGAAAACGTGGACTGTCCCAGGGAAGTCTGGTCTGCAAGCTACAGCAGCAACACACATACCCCTGAACTCAGCTACCCCTTCCTTCCCAAAATACCCCCCGCGACACTCTTCCACCCCCCACTTTGGCCCAAACTGTTCGGCTCCCAGCAGCTCCTGCCGTCTGTTACTATACTTACTGGAAGGCATTGTATACGTATCCTCCTCGTCTATGATTTCTGCATAGTCGTCTGTTTCTGCAAAAAAAAAAGACAATAACGGCTCCGTCAGCAGGCAGGATATCTAAAATGACAACTTTCAATCTAACACTCTCAGCCTTTCCCTAGATAGACAGCTAAGAATCCAACCTCAGACCCTGAAAAAAACGGAGATACAGTTATCCCCTTCCCCACTCCTACGTAGATACTGTGCACTGCCTGAGCATTCTGTCGATACAACGATCCAATAAGATAGGACCGTCCAAAGGAAATATCAACACAGCTGTGGAATTTGAGCTCACGTAGGAGGCGGGAGATGGGAGCGAAGGATGTAACATTTTTTTCTCCCTCTCTTTTTTCCATAGAAACATCTTTAGCAAAAACAGATGAGGTCATCACTAACTCCAGAATCACTGTGCCCATACCGTATTGGCTGTTTCGAGGGAGAAAGTTGACAGTGGTAATTCTGCCCCAAATGCTGGGGTACGCCACTGCTCTCACTACAACAAGTTTTATATTTCACAAACATGTCCAAAGATATCCTCCCATTTCTCGTCATCTTGTATGCACATCTTCAAGATCAAGTTTATTTCAGCCAATAACTGAAATCTGTCTAATATGATCTGACCACAAATAAAAATGCATAAACAATATAACACCCATGCACAAACACACACAGGAAAGCACAATGGACAATAAAAACTTACTGATCTAACCAAGAAAACATCTGAGCTACATTAAATCTACTATGAGTTTTCTCAGACAACTGCACTGAAGGTAAAGGCAGTATTTTCCATGCTGGTCCCTGGAGAACAATGGAAAATAGTATTCTTAAAAGCCAAACTTTACCGTCCCCACTAATTTCATCTGCAGATCCACACAGTGTGCAAAGCAAAGAGGGCAAGAGAGAAAAGAGAAGAAATGGAAAAGTTAATAGTTTCTCCAATCACCAGTAAACCACTGTCTGAACACTTTACAGATGATAATTTTCTCCATAACTACGTTCTTGTTTACATTATTTACATTTTACAGGTAGCAGTAATCACTCTTTCATCAGAAGGGTTAAACCAAGAACCGACTTCTTAAATGGAGAGAGGAGACAAGTGGAGCATTACTGTCAGCATTTTCCCAGAGGGTAGGCAGCTTAATGTAATCCGTTCTGTAGATGTGAGTCCGGGGCGGGATTACATTTGATTGACAGAAGCAGATGTGTCAGGGACTACGTATCAGAGAAACTTCGCACTGCATCAGGACAAAACCTTTTAAACACTCAAATGGTTTACTTAAATATTCCCAGTCTATTACAGGCATGTTCTCCACATAGAGCTAATCACCCATGTGTGTGTTTCTTCTCCAGTCTACCACCCCTGTGTTACTATTAACGATTAAACTGAAAAGAATACAAAGACAGTATAGTGCAGAAATCTGATTCTGATTATTAAAAACAAAAAACAAGATGTAGGCCAGACAAAGAGAGAGAGAGAACAAGAGACCGGAAGAGAGGAAGAGAGAGAATTAGTGAAAGAAAATGAGAGAAAGAGTGGGCGAGCGTAAAAAAAAAGAGAAATCGTTTGGTGAGAATGACGCAGGGTATAGAGAAAGGCTCAAGATAAGCCGAGAAAAAATGTTTTAGAAAATTAAATGTCACTACAAATGACAAAATACTGCTGAAAATATCAACGGGTGATTGGCATACACTGGTTGGTGCAGCACTGTGACAGGATTGGAGAAGAAAGAGATTGTGCAATGCTGAAAATTTAATTAAAAAGAACAACAGAGAAACAATAATGTTTGGTGATGGTTTTTTTTGGCGTTCCTTATGGGTCAAACAGCATACAGCTGCTCTTGAGAAATACCACTGATAGACCACATGCAGACATAGTGTAAGCATCGCACAGAATAATATAAACATGCACAAATACACACTTAAGCATGGACTGATTAAGCTGTGTTATCCTCCATGGACGGGCCAGCAATAACCTCTCTTAACTCTTAACCTGGTAGCATGAATACATACTGAAAAGGTTCAGAAGGAGGGGAGGGACAAAACACTGTCATCTTTCAACTTAGACATAAGTGTTATCTCAGATGAGAGGCATGACAAAAGGGTTTTACCTGTGACTGAAAACACACGTGTCCTTAGCCCTTCCGACCGCTTCTCATGGTTTCCAACCCTATGAAACAGTGGTTGACACAGAGAATTCTACAGAGAGCTGGGAATTTCTCACAGAACATGATTAAAAATCAGATCACGCTCACACTGCAACACACAGGAAAAATCATGACTCAGTCAACAGAGCTGAGAAGTCTAATTGATTCCATTTGTTAAAGAATGTGAAATATGATATCTGAGCAAGACTTGTAGGTTGAAAAAATAATAATTATTCGACGCTGAATGAATAGATCTGATTTCCGAGAACTGGGGAGGGCAGAACTCAAATGATGGTACTCGATTAAGGGAACAAATACAGCAAAGACGTAGCAACATTAAGAGTAATCTGATAAAAACAAATATCTTCCATAAATATACAGCCCAAACCCGAGCTTAACCCATTTAAGCCCGAGGGCAACTAAAGTTGGTGAAGTCGCTACCACTCTTTTTACATCTGTGAATATTTCTTGGATGACTTAATGCTTTAAAAATAAATCTCTGGGGGAAATCTGGGCATTAATGGGTTAAAGGGGCAGACATTTAATTATAAACTTCAACCCATCAGCTAGGCAATTAATAAATACCAGATTTCTCTCATTCCAATGGCAGCACATTGGGTGTTTCTTCGACATAAGTCTGAATTGTGCTTCTGTTCTTCAGTGACATTGAGCTTCAATAATTTCAGGCTAGGTTAGGATGTACTGAACTCTGATTAAATCAGACAAATTCTACTTCCTATTTAAAGAAGATGAATCATACTTACTTCGGAATGGATGGCAGAGCTCTCTCTCCCTCTGTTGGAAGAAAGAAAGTATTTGAGTGATAGTTCAGGGACACAGCATGCATTGCAAATCACAAAAACAAGGCATGCAGAGGAAGCCCTTCAAAGAAATGTAATATAAACTGAAGACACATTAAAATAATCAAAAATTATGGAATTACAGTGTACTGAAAATTACATTGTACAAAAAAATATATATATATTTTACGGCTTTGTCCCAAAAAATATGGAGCTCTCTGTATGCGGCAGAAATGCTTCTACTTTACAAACATACAAACACGTTTTTCTCACAACGCAAGCTACCTACAAGAATTTTAAAGATCCTAATGGGTGGTACAGCCTTTTCTTATAGAGCTCCTCTATTATAGAATACCCTTCCACAACATGGAAGGAAATTGGATACAGTCTCAATATTAAAGTCTAAATGACAAATGAACCTTTACACTTAAGCCTGTGATCAGCTATAGCCAGCGCAGGACAAACACGCAGCCCTAGTGCATTGTGGAGCGACAAACTCTGTACTGTCACCTCTCAACAGCTGTGGCCTCATTTTTTGTGAGCATGATCTTTAAGGGTGAGCAGGTTTATTGCCTTTCGCATGCTTGTGCAGATACTCTGTCTCTGTCCTGGTAGTCATGCTGCAACAGGAAACGCCTGGCAGGGTCATGTGTTCCTAAATCTCCACTCCATGTCCCTGTCTGCTACCCATAGCTCTTCCTTTACTGCCTGTTCTTGTTTCTTGTTTCCCTCTCCCAGCGGAGGGGTGCGTGCCCTGAGTCCCAGGCCATGTTCTGAGTCTGCAGCTTCCCTTACCACTAGCACCCTTGGGTTGTTCTCGTGGGGCTGAGATCGCGTGAAGTTGTCGAGGGGTCCAACACTGGTCCTCCAGAGCCACATTGCATGCTGGCTTTTGTTGTTACTTGGCACTTCACTGAACAATTAAATTAGCTAATTGCCTAGTTAACACATCTTACCTGGTTTCTTGGGTCTAAACAAGTTCCTGGTTTTAAGGTAAGAACGAAAACTAGCGTATCCTGCGGCTCGTAGTGCCTAACATTAGCCACCCCTGTGCCAAATCTTCAAAAATGCAAGTGAGCGAAAGAAATGAGAGAAGGAAGACGGTGCACCTTTCTGCGTCCGTACAATGAAGGATCGGGGGGCGCCGTTCACCAGCCGACAGTAGCCATCAATCAGGTCGGCCATGTTCTCCGCTGTGTTCAGTGATGATGTAGTCACCATGAGGGGCTGAGAGAGCACGGGAGGTCAAATATAGGCCTTATCAGAAAATGGCTGCTGTAATTATGTCTTTTACCAGGGTCTTGTAACAGTGTCCTGTGTATGACCCTTCACTTAAGCCTAATGAAGCCCTGAAAATCTTTGCATGCTCACTAGGTGGGTGTGCAATAGGGTGCAAGCATTTCCTGTCATGTATCAAATCATGCCGTGAACTGGCCTGAACTCTGGAGCGCCTGAAAAAGCACTCAAGGATTTTCTCTAACACAGAAGAGAAAGAAAGGCACACAGTGCCATAGCTGATCTATATTTTCAGGGGAGAACCTCGGCTTTACATTGCTGAAAATGTCCAATTTTCTCAGTCAGTGAAGAGGACAGCAATTCAGCATTATCTCTTGCATTACAGTCGCAATTGATGTTGATGAAATGGGAAATGCTTCTGCACCGGGCCAGCCAGCTTTGGCTACAATTTAATGTCAATCTGCTTCTCTAGCCAGCTCCACAGGGAAAAGGAGCTTAATGAACTAACCCAGTTCCGGCTCTACAGTGAAAAAGATATGAAATCCTCCAGAGTAGGGAATTAACAGTTAATCCTGCATGGGTCACAGTTTATGGCGAGTGACTGCACTGTCCCATACCTCAGGGGCACCAGCCACATCCAGCTGTAGCATGCCCTTCCCGTCTCTGTCCTCACTGCAGGAGAACTGGATGCTCTGCACCTGGATGAAGGTGGCCAGGTGTATGGGCTGGACACAGGACAGAGGAAAAAAAACCCAATTCACTTTTTGCTGCTGTTTGAGGGGAACACTGTATGGCAGTTCAATATGAGTTGGGTGGCCACTCGAATAAAGCTCTTAATATATTTCCTTACTGAGAACAGTTTGGTAGCTTCCCAAAGCAGCAGTATAATTGCTGTTCGGTGTCTCCTGTTATCACAGTAAGGGGAGCTGTGTTTCCTGTAATGTTCTTTTCTAGCTCAATGTCTGCTTGAATGCTCAACAAAATTGCCAGCAATTTTCAAGTCTGGATCTCTCAGTCCGAGCATGCAGTCATTACCCAGTTTAATTGGTCGATTGGTTAAGCCAATTTCTCTCCCTCTCAAACACAGCTGATGGGTGGTGAGTGTACAGCTACAAAATGTCTGCTGAGACTCACCCAGGTGGGTGCCACACAGGCTGAAGTCACCCCACCCCCACCCCTGTCCCCTGTGCAAGCCTTGAAAGGAACAATTCAAATTCATTACCTTCCATGGCAGAAACAGAAAGACATACTTAGATGCTAGGGATCCATAGGAAATAAAAATACAATTCACACTTACAGTATGGTTTTCTGACTACATTCTAACAATAATCGATTTCAGAAAATTCATGTACAAAACACGTATGAAATATTATAAATTCTCTTTTCCACCATCATTTTCTATTTTATGTTCCTCCTCTTAATAGAATACTTCATATGAACATTCATGCTTTTCCATTGTATACACAGTACAGAATTTGTATTATTTCTGAATGGTTTTTCAAACACCATTTATTCAGAAGAATATATAATATATTCGTATGGATTTTCTTCAGATCTACGTAAGGTTACTCACTGCAGAACCCTTATCTGTGAGGTAGCTGATTCCTTCCTCCGGACCAATGGCAAGCTCCACGGATATTACCCAACTAGACTGAGAATGAGAGAAAGAGAGGAGTAGAGAGAGAAACAGGGAGAGAATAGAGAGGTAGATCATTGTGTGTTTATATGTTTCATATAGGTCTGCTACCTGTCATCCTCTGTAAATATGATTAACCAACATGCATTTTAGCTATGCAAATAAAGCATCTTTGATTTGAAATAAAAAAGTAAACAGATCAGTTCTGAAATGTTACTTTATTTTCATATTCTAAGAATATAATATTAAAATTAGACACATTATCTGTCTATATTACACACTTAATTGCCATGCTAACACATAAAATGTAAAGGGAAACTGAAAGAAAAAGGGAGAAAAGAAACAGAAAAAGGGTAACAAAGGGTAAAAATAAGACTTCTGATCAATATTAAATTACCAACCTTTGATTTCCATTTCCTGAGCACACATTCACTTTTTCAATCTTCAATTTGTGCTACTATCTTCAATGTATGTAAAAGGTCAAAATAAGTACCGCAAATCCCTCCTCCTACAATCTACCCCAGAAACACGTCTACCTTACTAACAAAGTCACCCCTGAAGCCCACAGCAACAAAATCTCTCAGCACTACTAAGTTAGCAGCAAGAGACGCATAGCCCTGAATATTGACTCTAAAAATAGGGATCTTAAATTTCCAGTTTGGCAAGACCAAAAAGAAAAAAAAACTATCACTGCCTAGCTTCTGAGCAGAATAATAAATAAATAAACATTTTCATTCATTATGCATCTTTCCAAACAATCTGCACTATGTCGGGGCTCCCATTATGAAGTCTGATGGCCTTATTCTTATGACCAGCAGGTATCATAAAGGGTGCAATATAATAACGCCTTTTCCTCAAGATCAAATTCACAGAATTATCCAGTGCTGGAAAAACAGGAGACCTTTTAATATACCCACCCCAAGAGCACACTTAAAGCACTCCTTGTCAAATCTGTAGATTGGTTGGAGGATTTCGAAGAATTTGAGGATGCTTTGGTCGTCGTCAAGGTTGGCAAACTGTTTGAACGTCTGCTGGATCAATTTACGCAGTGTTTTAGGCTGTAAAAAACAGGAAGCAGTAACTTACAATTTGGACACGTACAATATTGTGATAACAAAACAACATTATGAATTTTTCAATTCAAGCATCCTCAATTCAAGCATCAGCTGTTATGTAGTCCTTTTTACATTTTCATTCAAATTAATACATTTATTTTATGCGTGTTTTGTGCAATAGAGGGTCTGATGCATCATAACATGTTATAACGGTTTGCTCTAGGACATGGCACATTTGAAACTTAATTATTGTGTAATGAAGTGTAACACAATGTAGTGCATGTTTGTATCTTGTCACAGCGAGCATGAACATCATGACAAGATATTAACTATTTGGCAAATTAATTAGTCCATGTACAATAAATTGTGCCAACCTTTTGTATATGCATTCAAAATGCGCATGCTGATATAACAGGAGTTTGATTTATGAATTACCACCACACAATAGAAAACAAAATAAAAGCCTTAAGGATGGCATATTGTAAGCCGTCAGGATGCCACTCAATTTATTTATTATGACAGTGAGGAAGTAAAGTAAAAGATAACCTTCATAACAGTTTCTCCTCCAAACAATTGGGATCATTTGCAATGCATCCATTAATGAGGCGCAAATTGAAGGCACTGATTAAATATGAGTTACTAGAAGCTTATTTTGCTCGTGTCACACAATATTTATCATTAACTGACAGATAAGGAGAGGAAGAGCAGCCACCTAATTGCATCTGTCATTTCTAATTAGGGCTTATATCTAACGTGTGTTCAGGGTAGTTCAGAGGTTATTCAAACATTATCTTGAAATATCAACTTATGGGTTCAGTGGCATTTGCTTGTGAATTAAATCATACAATATGCTGGCAGTTGTCCCACCACAGTGTAAAATTGTTTACAGTTAAATTTCATAAAAATGTGCCATTTTACTTTAAATATAAAAAGAAGAAAATACTATTTAAAAAAGCTTAACGGAAGAGAAAAAAAAGCAGTGAGGTCAGTTCCCTGATCCACTGAGCTTTGTAAGAGGAGGGCAGTGGAGCTATGAATGATGATATTCATAATGATGCCATTCATAGGCAAGTAATCCACTTGTCTATTGGGAGCCACCAACACAGGAATTCCTCTCACCTTTACGGAGTCCACCAAACACTTGGGAAAGAATCGTCTCAAGCCGACATCTTTTCTAGAGAAAATAAGTACATAAAAAACACAATGAGTAAATTCTAAACATTTAATAACATTTTACCCTCCACACATATATACCAACGTACTGTATTATTTACCTTATTATTAACCCTAAAATGGTTAGCATCAGTACCTCTGCTTGAACAAGCAGGTGAGAACCAGGGCATGTGTTATGTAGTCAAATTACTGTAAACCAAAGGGTTCTATGACATAAAATAACCATGATGCTCTCTTCTTTTTAAAACTAACTTACAGAAATATGACGTAACTAGCACAATGAGAAGATCAATGTCATTATGTGTACTATTATATCTTAATTAAATCATTAGCTCAATATTTCACATTACTCGGATAGCAGAAGGTTATTTAGAGGCTCCCCATTTTCCCACCGTGTGATACCTTTTAATACTGTGCTGAGATAAACAATGAGTTGGAGGCAGCATCTTCGACTGTCACGTATGCACTTATCAAGAAATGTAGCTAAAATGTCAGATGGTGAAAAAAAAAAACAAATGTAGCTCTCCTTGCCCACCTCTGCCTTAAACAGAAGTGGGTTTGACTGAACATTGTTCAGTCTATACCGAGCATCTGTTCAAAAACAGCCTTGGCACTTATAAATATGTCACACACAGAAGCAAGAGGCTGGCCGGGTACACCAGCAGCCACTGGGGAGGTGGTACACTTGCAGGAACAGGACTATTACATTTACACAGAAAACACTAGAGTGGAGCTGATGGTTTAAATAAAACTTGCAATAAAACCTCCTCCTCCATGATCACTCAGTTCTTTTTTATGATGCATGTATGACCTATTCTACCATCCATTTAAGCTCAAAAGAGCTTACATGGAACAGACGTCAGGGTCTGCCTGAGAGCAAAAATATGTACAAACTACAGAACAATAATTGCTCAGCAGATAGAATTTGCATAGAACCACACAGCTGATTCATACAAAATAGGAATTAATCGGAGGAAAACAGAAACCAAAGTGAAATATTATTCAGGAATTCAGTTACAAACTGTAAACTAATTCAATAAATAATCAACTGAATTATTAATCAATTAATCAATCAATTAATCAATTATTATAAAATATTGCTGCATCACACTCATTTTCTCAGAAATATTGTTACTTAACTTAATTTTTATTTCATAATTTAAAAATGGCTTTTTTCAAGATAAATTTTATTCATAATGGTACTTCTCCAAACAGCGAATGCTTAAAAAAATTTTTTAAATAAAAAATACATTGGCTCAATCGTACATATTAATATGAATCATTCACAGCAACAAAAAAAATTCCACACTTAGAAACTGAGAAGCCCCACAGATGTCTGTCTGCCAAAGTTTGAACCATTGGCTCATCAATGTTCACTCAAATAGGGGATTGTATTCCAGCTGTGGTAGAGTAAGCACTGGAATTTTAGGATCCCTTACTCACTTAATGGAGCATCTACCACAGTAATGGCATTACCGCTATTACCACTAGAGGGAGCTGCAATGCCTCTTCAGTTCTGGTTTATTTTGAGCACACAGCCTTAGAGTCTCTCTGCCCTGGTTCACAGCCAGTGCACAGCTTATGTCTACGGGCCCAGGGTGCTGTCTGACCTGGAAATAATGCAGCTTAAACATTTATGATGCCTGGCCACCCTGGCTGCTGGGAGAGTCCAGGGGCCCTGGAACAAACAGGCCAAATGCAAACTACTGGGAATCCTACAGGCAGCAGAGTGTGGTGGCTGTGGAGCTGACTTATCCTGGCTACAGCCCTCTGAATTGATAGAATAAATGTCCAACTGAATCAGAGGTAAAGGTCAGACAATTAAGTCTCGCTAATTTCTCCAGTACAGCATCGGTTCATCCGGAGCACATTATACCCTGTGAAATACATTGACACCTCAAACAATGTGATGATTTACTGTCTTCACTAATTACTTTTTTCCATTTAAACCGTTTGAACACTCAAACAGAACAGTGCGCCTAAAGGTGTGCGTAGTAACACACTGACCCTCAGTGGAGTTCACCCCGAGGTTTATAACAAGTGCGCATTCAGCATAATATGTCAGCTGTCCTGTTCAGGACACATTTTGAAATGAGGGTAGATAAGTCACTTACCACTATAAATACAGCACAGATGTGATTCAGAGCGTGCTACCTGAAGAAGTCCAGGTCTGCCAGTACATTGTCAACAGACACTTTTGCTTCCTCTAAATGTGCAAGGTTAACCTTATAAACCAAACACATGGAGTGCTAAACTTGGCCAAAACAAACACATCCATTTACTTAATCTGTTTAAGACATACAACAAAACACAGTATGTCCCAATTCTAGCAAGTGCTGTGGCAGTGTGCAACACTACAGTACTGTCCTCTGTTAGAAAAGATTTATTATTTCTAACTGAATATTCTTGATTGGATTTTGAGCGTTGCTTGAGATGACCCTTCAGAAAACTGCTTTAAAATGCATATCAAACTAGGTGAAGAAACAGCAAAAACACAACAAGGAATCTATAGACATACATCGAACATAAACATGCTTTATGAAAACTTCTTCCAGAGAGAACCCAAACTTGCACATGTGACTTGAACAATTCAATAAAATTAGATTATCCTTCTCACACATCTAACGGCTCTAATCATGCATGAAAACTAACTTTTAATTTACAATAGCAAACTTGGAAGGCTAACTTGAAGAAAGCAGAATGACTCACTCTAATAATTCATAGTTGGACTTCTTATCCAGTGCATTCCCTCTCATCTCCCTGAAAAACCTCCTGAAATATAAAGAAACAAATTAAATTTTATATTAAGATTATATCTCTCGGAATAACGAAGTGGTTCATCTGATACGAATGACTCCACTTAACATGAAATAAATAAGCAAACATGTGGTGAATGTAAGACTTGATTCATCAGGTCTTGAGCATGCAACAATGGTGTGTGTGTGTGTGTATTTGTGTGGGTTTGTGCGTGTTTGTGCATGTTTGTGTGTGTTTGTGCGTGCATGCGTGTGTGTGTGTGTGGGGGGGGTAAGAGATGATGTCACAGTGTGATTTTCCTGTCACCTGATCTCAAGGCATCCCACTTTAAGAGCTATTTCCTGGTCCACTTGATGTGCCATTTCCAACATGAAGTCATTCTTTACCTAGAAAACAATGCCACATTCATTCAGAGCCTAAATCTCACAACAAATCAGACTGAGGAATCAAAAATGAAAATAAAATGGGTACATTTAAAACTTGAAAAATATCATAGTTATTTAGTGTTGTAACAGCAACATGAACCAGCCCAAGGTTTACCGAGAATCTGACACTGACATAGTAGCCACATTCACAGTATTTCACCACCATCTTAAACTGCAGGCTTTAGGAATGCTCAAATATCAGAACAGCTGACCCATTTAAATTCTCCCCAAACAGCCTGCAGTAGTGTGCAGTGTGCAAAAACAATCTCAAAATGTGTGCCAACTGGTAAAGGGCAAGTACATTTTCACAAACTAAAATGCAAAAACAGGCCAGGCAAATGACAGGTCACTGCATTCTGACAGATAGGGGAATCAAAGTTAAAGCCAATACATTAACATCCAGAAACCAGTAACCGGTCCACCATACTAATGTATGCACTAACCTATTCACTGCTCCTTCCCAACAATTCAATTAAATAATCATTAAAAATATTTTAATAACTGAAAGCTCACCTCTTGTGTGGGCGCAGATGACACATCATGGCAACCACAACAAATTTCTTTAAAAGTTGCACATACTTTGAGGTGGATGGTTCTACTGGGTTTTGAATTAGTTCAGAAATTGTTGAAGTTTACTTACTTTAGATATAAAAGCAGACAACCTCACTGAAAGCTTATACCACATCCAAATAAAAACAGACTCTGCACCATTTTTTTTTATCACAAATTAGAATGCTCCCCAGTGTTTTCCTGACTCACTTGCTGGTAGAAGTAGTTTAGTGTCGGTTTGTCTTCAGCAAACTGGCTGAGAAATCCCTTTGGCAAATAGCGAATCCGAAGCTCATACCTAGAAAAGGATAAAAGGCAGGCTGTGAGAATGAAAACTAAGATGGTAAAGCATTTCATCACTGTCCATTCTAACATGAACTGCTCTTCCATAATAAGGACGGAGTGTAGCACAGTGGGTAAGGAACTGGGCTTGTAACCGAAAGGTCGCAGGTTCGATTCCCGGCTAAGGACACTGCCGTTGTACCCTTGAGCAAGGTACTTAACCGAAATTGCTTCAGTATATATCCAACTGTATAAATGGATACAATGTAAAATGCTATGTAAAAGTTGTGTACGTCGCTCTGGATAAGAGCGTCTGCTAAATGCCTGTAATGTAATGTAATGTAATGTAATAATGTATTCCACACAGACACAGTCAGTTTACCTTTGCGCACAGGACAAACATACTTGTATGGATTTCTTAGGATCAGGATCCAAACAGGCAACTATACAGATGAAGTTCTATCACAGTCATTCCCACTCTTTGGTTTTTTTTTTTCTCAGCATTGCAGGTAGAGCAGATTAGCTCAATCTCTCTCAGGACAGATTAGCTGTCTGGTCCAGTACCCTGCCCTACTACTCATGTGGCTGCAGACACTAATTCCACCCCATTATTAAAGAGTGTTTATTTTTTGTCTTGCCTGCCTTTGGAACCCCTACCACAAAGTTATAACTGCTCTAGAGGGGACTGCTGCAGGAAGGAAAGACAGAGGGACAGACCATACAGATAAGAAAGAGAGACCATAAAGAAAAGAAAAAGACCATGAAGAAGAGGGAAGGACCACAGAAGAAGAGAGAAAGGGGATGGAGAAGGTGAGAGAGAAAGTAAAATAAGGACGGGTAACCTGAATATTCTCAATGCAGGACAAAACCAAAATGGCTCAAAAAAATCAGAAGAGCATTGATATTACCTTCCTGCAGTCAGCAGTGCCAAATCAGGGCGGTATGACAGGGAATTATGGAGGCTATTTTTCAACTCTGCTGCGAAATGCAGCATCACACCTCTGTCGACAGACACGCTACAGCGCAATTTCTCTCTCGTTCAGGCCTGCTGTGTCAAATTCACTTCTGACACAAGGCGATAACATGGCAAGAATGCATTTTACACCCTGCACTTGCAACATTTGTGCAATTGAGGCACAGAGCCGGAAAGCCAAAGGACTGGATTATCAGTCAACAAATACTGAAACACAGAAGGCATCAGCACTTAATAAAGCCCCTGAAATAAAGCCAGAAGCAGGTGATTAAGATCTGAGTGCTCTACAGTCACCGTCACACTAATGATTCAGCTAACGGAGGTCTTCAAATCGTACACAAGGTGAATCTCTTCATATATACAGTAGGACAGGAAGGTACTGTACAAAACTAGCAGAAAATAAGGGTCCAATCAAGGGCTCCTAACACAGAAAACAAGGAGAACTTTATAGGGAAACACAACCACCTGTTCTTCAGCATAAGCCATCTGCCTGCTAATGCGTGTTATAAATGTTCACAACAGTCAACACGTGCTCCTCTCTCTCCGCACCATGTTCCAGAGGTTCCTACTCTCACATGGAGCTGATCAAAGAGGCCATGGAGACTTGTATAATTAACTCCGGCATAGATCCCTTTAATAACTCCCCCTCCTCTACAGCCTGAACCATCTGTCAGCTTGTAAGGTGGAATCACTCAACGCCTTAAAACAGCTGCCAGGTACTTACACTGCACTTGTTCATTACAATAAAGAACTGACTGTCTTACATACATATCTGCCATTTTAAAATTGATTATCTTTAAAATATATTAATTCTACAGTGACCTTGGGTAAGTTATAACATGAAGGGTCTGTACAAAGATGTAGTTCAAGGTAATCAAGGTGAGGAGGACGTCTGATTTGTTTAATTTATGTTGTAAGGATGGATTTTGACATATTTGAAGACTGAGGGTTGGAAAAAATGGTGTGTTGGCAGTGGAGAGAATGTGCATTTCTGATCCGAAAGGGCTCAAGTCGAGGACCTGTGAGTTAACCACTAAATTATATCAATTACTGCCTTAACTGTCTCAATGGACAGCATGTGATATATTTGCTTTGGAGACAGCTAGATCTAAAATGTGAAAAAATGTCATAGCCATATTTGATGATAATTAAAGGTCAGATCAAATTACTTAGAAAGAATACAGATCTCAGTTTTGCAAAACCTGAAGATATAATCGAATCCAAACGGTGAAATCTGATCAGAAACCTTTTGAAGAACTGGGTCCTGCAGCTCCTGCTGTTGCCATATAACTTTCTCCATGCTAAGAAATCACTTCTCCTAATTCTTAATTTAATTCCTAATTTTTCCAGCATTGATTGGTCATTTCTACCTTACGAGTATGCTTGCTGTCAGATTTTTACAAACAGGTGGTACAGTAGAGCATACCAAAATATATATTTTAAATCTTTTTCAAAATAGACTGTATTCCACAGAGGGAAAAAGCAAGAATCATCTTGCATGACTTGAAAGTGTTACAGTACAGTGTTCCCTTAGTGATGGAAACAAAGAAAACAAGGAAGATAACCACTAATGAGCCAAAGTTTTTCAAAAGGTTTCACGTGTACCTTTGTCAGATTTCTCTTCCCCACCCACCTGCCAATCACAGTGAATACCAGATGGGCGGGAGAGGAGATCTGAGCAACGAAGAGAGAGCGTTCATCAGAAACAAAACCTGACAGCTACGCTCTTCTTCGTGTTCATTAATTAGTAGTGTAACAGGTATATAAACTCAGAGGCACCCAAGAGCTCACATTTGAAAACGGTTGCACTGACAATCACAGAGCACCCACCTGAGCCTTTTTCTTTGAAGAATGTTCTGCTACACAGATGAAGGCATGCCCAGCTCTAAGCCAAGGGCTCTAGGAAGTCAGCGCCAGTCATTTGAGCAGTATCATTAGTCTGCCTAGTTTAAACAGCAACCGCTCTCAAGACCCAAACCCCAACGATTAATGATGCATGCATCTCCATGGCAACACGGGCAGATTGCCTTCCTCTGGAACACCACTGATAGGCTATTTGGGCAAAGGCTCCTAATTGTGTTACAAATCCAGGAGGGTGCCAAGCAGAACTTATATAAACCAGCCATTACATGTACTGCCTGCCTTTCTCATTGGTGGGTTACCTCCACTCCTCCTGCGGGCGCTTCAGCTCGTACCGCTCCCTCACGTGGGACACGCCCATGTCCGGGTGGAGCCAGTGGACCTCCTCAGACTGCCGGCGGCTGAGGCGGAGCCCAAAGCAGGACACGAACCTCACCTTGTGGATATCCAAAATCTTCTGGATGATGCCCTGTCAGCCAAAGAACAGAAGAGGTTCAAGGTTACCTCAGTCGTACCACTTGACTTATCTTGTCACTGAAACAACTTGCAAGTTTTGCCGACTTGTGATGTGCTTGTTCAATAATTGTGCAAGCCTTTACCTGTGAACTCAGATAAGTTAGAAAGCCTTTGAGATAAGTTGGTTCTTCAATTTAACAACACGGTACCCTCCCCAGGGAGAACAGACAACAGTGATTATGTAGACATGGTACAGCAGGAAGGGCCCTCAATCTGGGTGCTGAGCGTTTAACTGGGTGACCATTTTCTAGATTTAAGTTGACTGTTTGACTGGCTCGAGAAGAGCATTCTGCTATCACATAGCATAGCAAATAGCCAGAGTTAGGTGAGTAATGTATTCTTGTGTAGGAGATCCAGAACTGAAGCAGTCAGTTTAAACTCATGCAGTTTCAGAGTGACATCACAGACTATAACACAGAAACAACACAACAGAAGCGCTTGTGCTAGCTTGTATCCAGCTGTACAATGGTAAAAGTGCATGACACTGACATGGGGGAGGGAACTGAAAAGGGGGGAGGGGCACATGAGGTCTAAGTCTGGCTGTGAGAGTCAGCATGGCAGGCTGTTTTCTGAATGGATTTCAGGAACATGATATCATTGCCATTATCACATAGCCTGTTCATGTGACGCAAACACATTGTATCAGCATCAGACTCAGTTGACAGCTAAGTTTTATTTTTTTTAAAAGAAAAGGAAATTAAAGCTGACTGGAGTATTGACACTTTTCAACTGCATTCATGAAAGAGTATTCAAAAAAGGTTGCAAGGTGCAAAGTTCCCTTGTTTGTTTGGTAGATTGAAGCATAATACTGTAGGGACCTTAGCAAATCTCTGGAGGCGTCCTCTCCAGGGACAGACCCCAAATGCCCACACACTGTTAGGCTGTGGGAGACATTTCTTCCTGGAAGCAGATGACCACTGCAATGGCAGATGCCATGGGAGAGGAGACTTTATCCATATAAACACATTTGACAATTTCAGGTCGCTGTCATATCTCGAAAGGTCCCAAACGACAGCATAAAAATGGAAACGACTGACTGGGAAATTATCAGACATAATACATTATGCTCCTGTGACTTAGAGTGACTATCAGAGTACAGTGGTTTAATACAGTACTAATGACAGTCATGCAAAATGCTATAAATCACTGTGGTGTGAAATGCTGCAAATGATATTATGCCCGTGTAGTTTAAAATCTAGAAAATCAGTCAGAAAAGTATAAGAAGGAGATGTTATAATGCTGCTGGATTTTAGTGTGTTTTAGCACCAATGATGCCATAGAGTCCATACAACCTATTGCTAAGGTTCAACTTGGCTGCTGCTTGAAAATCACAGAAACTGTGGCCCTCCTGGACTTCAGTTTGACACCCAAGTTAATTACTATCAGTGTAGTATAAAACACTGAAAAACAATCTATGTAGAGGAAAGTGTTACAAATAACTGTACATGTAATGCAAATTGTAGCCTACAGCGCGCTGTTTGTACTCTGCAAAACAATACAAAACACTGTAAGGGAGAAGCTATGAGAAATAGGGAATTTGCTAAATAATGAGGACGTCAGTCAAATTTGTCACATTTCAACAAACCACCCTCTCGGAGTCTGACCAATGTCTAAGATGCTACGTCCCTAGCATATGCCTAGCACTGCTACAATATGTGCTGCTCCCAGACAGTAAGGCAGGAGTGTCAATATCCAATTGCTTGGGCTTGAGACAAGACCCTTTGTAACCAGACGTTTTGTGTTGAGACAAAATATAGCCCAATTTTGCAAAACATTCAAGACAAATGAATGTGCCATCAAAGCAACCTACTGGTGCTACAGCTGTACTTAAACAGCATGAACAGTCTCAGATCCATGCAAATGATTTCCGAAGATGTTTTCTAAAACAAAATAAACTTCCACATAACTATCTCAAGACACAAAGTTAATAGCAAAATGGAAAAATGTAACAAGAGTTTGTTCAGTTTCATTCTGGCCGTGATATGTGCTGTATAACAGATGTTCTTTCTCATTCAAATAATTTAATCCCTCACTTTTACATTGTTCAAAATCTATATCCGCTAACATTTACATTATTGATCTGTGGAAAATTCCTGTCACATACGCCCTTATACTCAACACTGGGTGCTAATGGGCCGCAACATCAGCGAGTTTTTAACAATTACAGTAGATAAAACTAATGATTGTCTCTACTGGAACAATAAAGTTCTCCAGATCTCCATGTCTCTGAGATGGAATACTTAGAACAGAACTCTAGAACAGAACTAAATAGCCCTTCAACCTAAAACATGGCCACTCGCCAGGTGCAGAACGGCTTCCTGCTAATGTGATCTCACCATCCAGACACAGACAGAGTCAATATGGACATTTTGTCACAAATCAATGGTCCCTGGACAAGGTGTCTGCACTCATAATGAGTAAAAACCTCATATTGTTATCATCACATAAAGATAAGCTTGTCAATATTTAGCATGCCAATACAAAATGCTCTTTTCAACCAAAACAGCAGTGCTTTAGAAGAAGTAAATGTCACTACAATTTCCATTAACACGATACTAACCTTGGTGTTCCAATGATGCTGCCATTTTGCCACTACAAACAACATGTATATAACGAGTACCAAATGGCAACAGTACCCATGGGAACCCTCATGTTTTCTTTATATTAAAAGCTAAAAATGGACGGAATGGATTATTATCTCACAAGGAGTGAATATACCACATAAGAGTTCAATGTCTAGGTAAGCTATAAATGCCACAATTGGAAATGCACAGATAGACTCTCGGTTATAGTGTCTCAGAAGAATAACAGCAAAAGAGGTTGACTGCATTGAGATGGAACCACATTGCATGCATTGATTACTACAAGGGACCGTATCGACACAATGGCATTATCTTATTATGACACTGACTATGCTGTCACGTTTCAATAACAACAACAACAACAACAACAACAAAATAGGAATTCCAGAACGCCCAGTGTGTTTCTTTACACAACAGACAAGAGATTAGGAAATCCAGATTTCAACAGTTTCACATTCCTGAGTGGCTCCAGCGTGACACCTGATCCCAGATCCGTGCTGCTATTGCACGAAAGCCCACGTGCACGCATATCTCTCAGTGACTCCTGACCCCAGCTGCGTGACCTCTGACCCCCAGCTCCTCACCCGAACGTCAGTGGCGTCCCCGTGCCGGATGTTACTGGCCCAGGTGCTGGGCTCGCTGTTTGTCTCAAAGAAGTGGAACACCTTGAGGACCCGGTCCATGCCCCCGGGGGGGCGGTCCGTCCCCATGCTGAGCCGTGACTTTGCACCCAGGCCCAGGGTGTGGTTCAGGGCGGGGTCCAGGTAGGCAGCCGCCATCCCTTTGTTGGGTGCTAGGGGTCTGTCATATTCTGTTCGGGGGGAAGAGGAGAAAAGGCACAGGGTGAGGTTACAGCACAGATAATGGGGGCTTCTCATAGAGAAGCTCTTCCTCTTCTTATCATTAATATTGTGCCAAACAGCATACAATAACAACAAAAAGAACCCAAGCATTTTCCAACTGTTTATCGAGAGACACACATACTGTTAAGGCACTAATGAGTGGATGGGCCGCACGGTGTCCGGTATAAAACCGGACCTTGTCAGCGGTACCAGGGTCACCCAGGGATAACAACGTTTCAGTGGTTGGGATGACAGCTTCTCATTGCACACCTGCAACTGGTTTATCAAGTGCCTGCAAGTCTGCATGTTAAGCTGCACATAACGTGTTTTCCTCCAACTCGTGTCTGTGTGAGTCTGATCTACAAACTATACTGCAATAATCAGTGACAGCTGGCATCACATGCTTTGGAGGACAGTGTATGCCTGTGTACATTTTCCCAAAGCGATGGAGGCTGTGTGCAAAAAGCACTGGAAAAAAGCATGTTTTCGCTGGCTGTCCAGGCAGCCATGGCTATCTCTCCACACATGCGTACGATTGGGTCTCCTCCACCCTTGCTCTAAGCATGTGAAGCTCATTGCTGCTGTGCAAAAACAAGAAGTTTCGGAATTTGTGGAGGAGAACTGCAAGCAGTCTTCACTCACCCATGCCAGCAGAAAAAAAAAGAAAACTATAATATTTGTGCCCCACCTTGCAAATGAACCTGCAATCGCTATACAGTTGCAGCCTATTGAGGACGCTAAAAGGAAAAATCACTGAATGCATAAATGCATGGGGACAGAGTTGATGGCCAACACATGCTGTAAAGCAGATTAGACATACAGAGTTAAGCCACTGTATTTTCCCTCCAATTAAACTGATCAAATAAAACCTATGAAAAAATGTGGCCATCTGGGGGTCCATTAGTAAAATCTTTATCCTGGCTCAAAGAAATTCTGGTCAAATATCAATCTGCTTCATCTTTAGATAATCCCTTATACGGAAGCCTACATCTATTCACAATCACAGACATATTTTCAAATGTATTTTCTCTACATGACATATTTTGCACAATACGGCATGATTTTTCATCTAATATCAAGACCGTAAAATAGGCTGACATTATCAATCAAAGGACACATAAACAACATAAACTGACTCTGCACCCAAGTTGACTTTGGATCAAGTCCAGCTTTTTTCACATGATGGTTTAAATTAGTTATGCAAACTGATCTTGATTCAGACATTTTGGGGCAGAACGTTCATGGATCATTGGTCCAGAAAAGTGTTCCATTTAATGTTACTTCAACTCTTTAAGCAAAAGGAGGGAAACTGTGTGGGGCAGTCGGCGGCTCAACCCATAGGCCTAAATGAAGACTCCCGGTGCAGCCGGGGGTTTGATTGCCTGCCATGGCACTGTGTGTACTGCAATCAGATCTCTATCTGCAGCCCCCTGTGCTTTCCCGTCCGAATAAACTGAAAACGTGTATGAGGAGGTCAGACTGTCTGCTGTCCTTTAAAAAAAATTATCTGGCAGTGTTTCAGTGTTTCCCCATAATTTGACAGGATTAATCTTAAGACTCTAATGACTAGATGTATTAAACATGGTTGATGAATGAGAAAGTATATATTCTCACCACAATAGGATCAGAACACAGGAGACTATAGTAAAAAAAAAAAAAAAGATCACATTTAGGCACAAAATAGGCTCACATATATGGCCACTTTAAATTATTCAAGTATTCGATGAGGAATTAACATTATAGAGGACACTAGGATTTAACACTAAAATTTTGAAAGGACAAGGCTTTTTGTTTTTTAGTTCATTGACAGGAAAGCCTGAGCATCATTAACACTGGCTTGGGATTCGGATGCAGATACTGAAAACTTATGACAGGACATATGGTTCACTCCAGGCAACTGCGATGTGGCAGGTTTATAAAAACAGCCGCAACGTGCTGTAATTGGTCAGGAACTGAGCTTATAGCCCCAAAGTTCCAGGTCCAATTCCCAATTGGGCAATTTCACCTGTAAGCAAAGTACTAAACCTGAAATGCTACACATATCCAGCTGTTCAAGAGGAGAACATGTAAAACTGTGCATGATAAACAGTAATGAGACAGACAGCACCCGCAGTGATACTACCTATGATATCGCCTGCATCAAACTAATCAGTTCCCTCTACCAGAGAGTGTACTTGTTGATGATGTACTGTAATGAAATTGACCATAACTACACTGTTGAACATAAATAGAAAAACAGGAAAGAACAAGCAATCGGAAATGATCTAAAGACTTGACCAATGACCATGGTGCGAGCAGTGAAGCACAGGCAGTCTTATACATCGCATAATGCATCACAATACTTGTCTTTACTCACATTCGCAAATAAATAAATAGGTATAATAATTTAAAACCATGCAGCCTATTGCCACCCCCCCTCCCAAACCATTCTCACACATTCACACTCATATATCTACAAGAACGTTTCTACATATTTTATACTTTAAACTTTGGACTAAATAGTCTAATTCACGTCTCACAGTACACTTGATTTATTTCATAAACACACCTGCATTAAACTAGATGAAACACTATCCTGTCTTTATGGTTTTGGAAATAAAAATCAATGGACAGAGAGTTAACTGCAGTTTAAACAAACTGTAGTTATTCACAAAGCCGGAGGTAACTCCCACAGTATACAGCTGATCTGGGACCAATACAAACACAGACACAATTACTGGTGACGTCATAACAACAAACTGAAACTCAACACAATACAAACCTTCAGCTACGCAGGCTATCATACTACCAATGTTTAACACCAGGACTTTCCCTAAAGCATGCGACATATAAAATAAAGCAGAGAGACTGAAAAAAGTAATAATAATGTTTTGTGCCAGAGAGAAACGTGACGTTCAGGTTGGGTCTACACACACAGCTTTGTGCTTGCATACTGTATGATGTAATCGGGGCGGGCGTCTGCTCTGCAGCCGGTGGTTTGCGGTGATAAATCACAAGTCACCCAGCTCCTCCTGCCCCTTCGACCTCGCCATCTGCTGACATCAGCAACTTTCAGCCAACTACAAAGAGCAGCACATCCCAGGCCCAAAGCATGCATTTCCTTCTGCTACAACCTGCTCTCAGAGAAACCCTACCTTCCCCCTCACACAGCTGACATTCAGACACTCAAAAGTGTGGAAATGAGCAAGCACTGTCACACCCTCTGACTTATCAGAAAAATGTTTAAATGACTATCAGACAAAACCTAAATGTCTTTGTTTATCCCTACACAAAGAGCCACAGCCACAGAGTAAGAAGATTAAAGCGGGGCACTCTTAAATGTGCTTGAGACGACAGATGGGCAAGGAATGTGATTACAGAGAGGTAGGGAATCCTGAGTCTGTTTCTGCCCCCTTGGTTTACAGCCAGTACTCTGTTCGGGTCAACCACAGTTCCACACAGACGCACACTCTCTCACTCCTACCTTTGAATGGGAAAGGCCAGCAGGAGCACACCACTTTGGATTCGCGCTGGGACACGCACTCATGACCATCTGAAAACATGAGTGGCGGGACAGGAGCCGGAGATCCAGGGCGAGCATCTATTCCCATGAGTCGAGCGGGCAAACGAGCGCTATTCCTGCCAAGGGATTCTCCCATCCGGAGACCACACGCCCGAGCCTCCACCGCACTCCCCCTCTCCTCCGCTATGATGTCACATCCTGGCTAACGCAACACCTGGCTGCCATTTACTTTTCACCTTTCCTCTCTCCCCGGCCCTCTCCGCTTGTCCCGTCCTGTTCCGCTGAGTCTTTGGGCAGGTATGCAGCCGGTTACGCCTCCCTCCGTGGAGTGGAGCTGGGGGCACGGAGCGATTACAAAACTGCCCTTTTTCCACAGGGTATTCCTGCGACTGCTCAGACAGGTCCGCTGGCGTGCAGGTCAGCTCACAGACAAGATTACTGTAAATAAGCACTGCAGCATGGCTTAGCGAGGCTCCGCCCACAGCACCGCTAGCAAGGCGGGACTTCACCTGCACACTCAGTGGGACTTTAACCCTTAAACTGCCAAACTGCCAGCCACTGAAATAATCTGGAAATTCTATTAGAATTCAGTGAAAAATACATTTTGGAAAATATTCCGACATGGCTTTGTTCAAGCCATTGTCTTTGGTTTTAGATGTTCTATTCATTTAAAGACACACCATTGTCTTAGATATGATATATTGAGAATACCATAATTCCATAATAAACAAATATAATCAAAGCACAAAGCAAAGAATGCCATATATGCATTTTCCACAAAGATGAATACACCTCTAAAGAAAAGAAATGGTTCAGACAACCTAAATTGGTAACTGCATCTACATTAGGAAACCAAATATTATGAAATGGAGCAGGTGGCAGCTACGAAAACAACAGTAATTGCTAGCTATGGGGGGCCCAGACCACAGAGCTTTCATCTCAAACATACACAGGACGGCATTCAAATGTTTTACATCAATACACTCGAATGCCAATTGGCCTGGCACTGCACTGGCTGATGTAATATTTCTCCAAAGGAAAAATCAACTCATACACGACGTTAAGCAAACAGGTGCTATTAAGTGGGTACATCTGCACTCTGCAAACAATGGGGAAAAAATTCAACTGAGAACAGACAACGGCACAAAAGGGTAAAAGGTCCAAGTTGGAAACCTGTTTGAACTCATTCATTCACAATCCACGGCTGGGTTTGCATTTTTTATTTTTTTATAGGGGCTGCAGTATGGCACAGTGGATCAAGAACTAAAATCAGTAACAGGAGGGCTCGCATGGACCGCTACTGTAACAACTTTCAGTGAGGTGCCAAACCTGAACTCCTTCAATGAACAGACAAATCTGTATTATTGGACAATATGCAAGGTTTATATGCAAACAATGCTAGCTTCAAAAGTCACCAATATTTCTAGGGGTACTAATGAAACAAAGACAAAACAATACATATATGTCCCATGAAATGGTTCAATTTTCAGTCTCACTACAACTGCTTTCCAGTAGTGGTTAGGCTATAGGCCTACTAATGTCACACATGCCAAAAAGAAGAGAGTACAAAGTTCAACCCCAAAATTTGTTTGGTTGTTTCTGCTAGATTTCAAAGTCCAGCCACCTTTCCTTTTAGGGTATTCTAACAAGTCACACACTAAATGCCAAAAGGTCAAAAAAAATCTTAAGCTTATTCTCAGGAAAAATAAAGTTGGAGGTTCTGTGCAACAATGGTGAAATACCCCATTAATGTACAGTTTGGAAACACACGATAGATGCTAGCAATACACCAGTATAAATTGAAATGTATATGTCAATCGTGGCATCGACTCCTGCTGCAGATGTCCAACATTACTGTAACTATAACCAGGTCACATGCATTATCACAAGCACAAACGTTCACTCTCTCATGCAGCCCCATGTAGGCTATTGAAACTGCTTTTCTGAGGGGACCTAAAATATTACCAACTGTTATGCTGTTCTTTGAAACTCTAGGTTTGTAAAATAGCACTTTACAATAACCAGTCATTATAACAGTGAGTAGAAAATGCAGTGTGACTCTGTTAAGGTGTTCTGAAGTCTGATGTAATTGCAACGTTTTTGAGTATTCCAAGTTGCTTTGAGAGCAGCAGGACTTATTTACAGACATGGACAGAATGCAGATTCAGACATGCACATCACGCAGACATGCACACATATTACTGCCACAAAGTTAGATTGCTCTTCATTATAAATATTAATTAATACAACAAAGACTCAGATTTAAGAAATCCTAGTCATGTGGCTTTGGCTCCTGCCTAGCATCTGACAGCATCATCTAATCTGGCAGGGTATTCAGATTGTGATTTCCAGTGGTCTCTAACTTTTTTTCCCACAAAAACGCCCTAAGTTAGGCCCTAATCATAAAAAAATATGTGAGAGTGACTCAAGGCTGCAGTATCTCTTACTGCATTTTAAAATACACAGCAATGAGCAGAAAGTTCCAAATTCAAAAAGACATGACAGTGAAACCAATGGCCTTCATATGAAAAACACGTGATCAATGTGTTAAAGAGAAAATGAGAGGGAAAGATAGAGACAGAAAATGAGAGAGCGCAAGTGCTGCAGTGAATGTTGGGCCACGCTATGCTTTAAGGAGAAATATTCATGAGAGAGAGAGAGAGAGAGAGACTGCTGTAGTTGAGGTTCATACCTGGCCTCAATACCAGCCGCTGTGACGGATCGCTAATAACATCGCCAGCCAATGTTTAATTAGCACAAAGCAAATGGGAATTCACCCCGCCGTGATGAAACACAACGTCTCCCAGCCGTTTTCCAGAAAAGCAAGGCGACCATTTCATGTTCCCAGGATTAATTTCACACACATCAAACATTACAGCGCTTGGATTAGCTATGAGCCTGTATTTTTCACAAAGCTGAGGGCAAATGTCTCCATTTGCTTCTCAGAAAACTGACAAAGAACCTTCACACTCCCTTGCTTCAATCCGAACACAATTTTAAAAACCATCAAGTTGCCTTCAGATACTAAGTAGCTAATTCCAAGCTAAGGCAGAATGAGAAGGTAAGAAATCAAAATCCTGCACAACTACAGAACAAGGAAAAGACATTGAAAGAATCAAGAATACCCCGCAGATATATATGTGAACACTGCATTCAGTGAGCAGAAGCAGGGCTATTAAACAGAGGTTTGCAGGTTCGATTGCCATATGGATCCCAGGACCCCTGAACAAGGTCAAATGAATTGCTTTCATAAACACCCAGCTGTGCAAGCTGATATGTAAACATAGGTTCTGTGAGTTATCTTATAAAAGGGTGTCTGCTAAGAAAATTGACAATAACAATAATTACTAAAAAGAAGTATTAGTCATAATGTCCATAATACTAATAGCAGTAGTAGAAGGTTACTTGTTAGGTTACATTATAGGGTGACATAGCAGCATGTATTAAACATCCCGTACAAAAACAGCAAGCACTGTCT
This sequence comes from Anguilla anguilla, assembly GCF_013347855.1. Taxonomy (NCBI): domain Eukaryota; kingdom Metazoa; phylum Chordata; class Actinopteri; order Anguilliformes; family Anguillidae; genus Anguilla; species Anguilla anguilla. The sequence continues at coordinate 60,052,780 of NC_049201.1, read as the reverse complement.
CAGCCCCACACTGTGAACGTACTCTGAGGAGGAAGAGGAAGATGAGGAAGGAAGGTGTGAGCGCAGGTTCCTCGAGTCCAGCACAGGGGGAACGGGTTGCACCCAGTGCTCTCCATGTGGAAGGCAGCAGCTTCTAGGACCCGGGCCTGACAGCCAAACCAAGCCCTGCCGCTGTCACACAAGCGCCTCCAGACCCGGCCGCCGCCAGAGCATGCTGTGCCCCTTTCGCTCACCCAAATCCGCACGCTGAGAACGGCAGTCACAGCACAGCAGCGGCAAACGGATCCCTTACATCCACTCCAGAGAGCATGCTAGCATCTCCGGGGGCAGGACAGGAAGAAGGCGACAGAAATGCCGACGCTCCTCAAGTTTTCGCTTTTCCCAGAGAATTAAAAAGCACTCAATGCTCTGCTGTCAGCGCACTTCTAAGCATGGATCCAACACCCTCCTGCGAATGCTCCTCCAATAAAACGGCCAACATTGAGATGGGATTAATCCAGTGGTAACAGAACTAACATCCTGTTGAGATCACTCCTCTGACAGCAGATCTTGCCCTGACATATAGAGGTAATGAAGATTTAGGCTACAACAGAATCTTCACCAACAGAATCCTCTTAGGTTAGGATGGAACGCTTCCTTTAGCTCCTTTATGCATCTGCAGCAAGCAACAGCCGCCGTGTGACGCTCACTCAGGTGAAAAGTGTGTGTGTGTGTGTGTGTGTGTGTCTGAGAGTGAGAGAGGAAGAGAGGCAAAGAGAGCAGTGCAGGAGGGGAGAGAAACCAAAATAGAAAAAGAGAGCGAGGAGGAGAGAGACAGAAGCAAAGTGAGGGGGAAAAAAAGAGTAAGGGAGGGAAGGAGAAAGGAGAGGGGACCCATTTCACAGCGCCTCATTAATATTCTAATCTCACCCTTGCCAGCGTTCACCCAGCCTTCCTCTGTTTACAACACGGCTGGCAGGTTTCCAGCTCTATTCGCCTGGGTCATTGCTGGTCCCCCACTCAAAATACACCGTGTCACGTCCCTCCATTTCATTCACCTTCATTCTCATCCTGTTTAAAGGTCAGTGTGAATCCTCTCACTTTACTCATTTAATGAAGGTGACATAGAAACATGAAAATATGTAAAGGCCCCTTTCCATTGGGAACAATAATTAAGCGATAACTAACTTCAATATTATTAAAAAATAGTTCCAGTTAAAAAACGACATACATTGTTCCAATCACTGTCAGAGCCATTTTAGAAAGAATCAATAGCACTACTGTGCACTGTCTGTGCCTGTGAGAAGTGTGTGTGTGTGTGCGCGTGTGCGTGCATGTGCTAACTGACAGATGTATACAGAAATAAAACGTTCTCTGATGTTGCCCCAAGGGAACAGACATTTATGGTGATGATTTTCCTCCCTACAGAACTGACCCGTTGGAATTCAGACTGAATATTCAATTGTTGCAACCTATAAAAGTGGCTTCCCTAATTATGTCTGTAAATCTGCACTAAAATATTCAACAGAAATTGAAGGAATATAAAAAATTTTATAAGTAATAAGAATTTTTCTTTCTAATCAACATTCATGAACAGCAGCCTAAGAAACGTGAACTAAACCAAAATAAGAAGTGATTCTCTGATGCTTTCATGTGTAGATCTCTCTGAATGAAGACATTATTTACACGGATCTAGAGCTTCATAATGTTTGGGTAAAAAACAACTTGCTTGCTTTGGAGTTCACTCAAGGTCAGCATCGGGTGTTGATTGAAGAGATCTGTACCGTACGCCACGTTGTCATTTCTTAAGCATCGCTACGTCTTTCAAAAAGCTATAGCTTCTCATAGAGCTATTAACACACGCACACTCAATTAAAGCCAGATCGTGAGGCCACAGTCCACTGATGCGACTCCAATTAGACACTGCTGTGACTCAACCTATAATGTCCCAATTTTCCATTAAATATCACATCAGGGCCATCTGAGAGGGAATAAATGCACAAAGGTGAAGTAGTGAATTACCATGCAGTATAATGGAGGCCACAGTGAGTGAGGCATGACCATTGACTTAATCCACTGAGACGATGTGTTTGATAAAACATTTGCAGATAAAGAGGGGAGGGGAGGGACACACTCCAAAAACCACATAAAAACAGCACAAAAATGGAAAACGCTTTGCTATTTACCAATTTTCTAGAAAAATCATCTGTTTAATGATGTGGATTGAATCTCTCTGTCCCCAGACTGCTTCATAATGCCTGCACTTGGGCCTGGGCGCCCATTAAGTCTATTGGCTTGACCTGACTTAATCTTTAAAAACTCATCTATGCTAGCATTCAAATAATGAACACACAAGCCACATTACAGCTGCAAAACAGGATCAGGATGAAAATCAAAAAACAAATCAATTTCCTGGGATTTCTGAAATATTTCAATAATTGAATGACATGTCTAAAACCCTGGTGAGACTACAATTCGCCAACCGACATAGAATATTGAAACAATTAGCACTTGCAAAGTGGTGGTGAGGACTTCATCTAACTGGCAGCAGTGGCTGCCAAATAGAGAGGTACTTTGATGAGTTCTTTTAATTTCTAATTGCATTATGACGATGCAACATAAGGAGTAAGAGTAGGTTATGTTTAAGGGCCTGTACAGACCCAGAAGTAATGCCCAACCCAGACCCAACACAACACCCTCAGACCTTTAACCAAACAGAGTTCACAAAGCCCATGTTCTTCCGTTGGCAGACCACAAGCCCAGGTTATATTGGTATAATGAAATCAGTATTTGCGTACCTTAGCTTGAACACAGTTCATTAAGTTAACAAACAGAAAGAATGAGTTCTGTTTTGGGTGAAAATACACAAAGTAAAGCAAAGTGGCTTCCAATGCAGCCAGTTTTCCTGAAAGTCCGACAGGAATGATGTCACATCATTCAAAATTGCATGAGGATGCATTCTGAATGAATTAAGTTTCATTTAAAAAAAGGAAAATAATGCTTCGGTCCAGCCTGATAATTCCCCATGAAATAAAATATATAGACGGTGAAGGACTCATCCTTGCTACATTGCCGGTGTGCATACACAACCCAAAGCATGCAAACACACACACACACACACACTTTTATGAAAAGAACAGACTTACGGTGACACCCTAGGCCCCTTCCTCTCTTTTTTTGTCTAGCACAAGCATAAAATACACTAGAACCACACAGTCCCAAGAATATTAAGGCCCTGATTCAAGTTAACCTGGATGTCCTTAACTAAAGAGCAATTTGTTCCCTTATTTTGTATATACAACTGAATTTTAATAAATTAAAATTAAATACAAGATAAGATTTAAATATACAGCAATCATGAGGCATTACATATTCTAAATGGTGACTAAAAAAGGCGCAGTCCAGCCAAAATAATCATGGTCCTGCAGAAGAGTCACTGACCTATTCCAGCTCTGTAGGTAGCTTGGAATCCATGAGAACGTAACATAAGCATAGAACAATTCAGCCGGACATGAACAGATTTTCCTGAGGAGCATTCCAAATACCAGAGAAAAAAACAACTGTGTTTTTTCAAAAATGTATTTCAACACGCCACACACTTACCCGCATAGTATGAAATTCTGGAAATATCTGCAAGAGAAACAGAGAAAGAGACAGAGGTCAGTAACAGGTCATTGACTGAATTTGAAACATTCAGCTGATTATCCTTTTATTGTCATGATTGTTCAAGGAACTGGAATGCAAATCCAATGGGCAGGATAAACATGTGCAGAGACTGCCCTCTAGCTGTTGCCTAGTACAGCCACTTTATACATATCCTTCATGCACACTGAAATAGATTTCATCAAGACAGCAGGACTTGAATGTGAAGAACTGGCAAAGAAAAGAATAAAACACATTAGCCCACACAAAATAATACAGTTTACTTTTGGTCCATTCCTCTGTGTTTTATTCATCATGTAATGAGCCATTCATCTTGTATGTAGTGAGCCAGGCTATTTTTCTTTAAAATTCACAACTTCTGACAAAGTCTGATTACCACGCCGCTATTGATTAAACCACACAATCAAAACCACTCAGTCACATAGTTCCAGATATCACAGACTGACAAACATGTTCATTTTAAGACTCCCCATATTAAATGAGTGAAGACACACCAAGGGCAGAGTTACAACACATGCATTCATCATCAGGGTCTTGGCATACTGTCAGCTAGTCAGTGGTCAGTTCTTTTCCTGGAAATAATGAAGAACAGCACTACCATTGATGGGAGAGTGACATTTCATGAACCGAAGAATCATACAGAGTTATTCTGTATTCTCAGTGACTGGTGCTGATTGGTCCAAACAAGTCAGTGACAGATAGAATGTGGCTATTCCACCCATGACAGGGTCCACCGAGGTTCATGGATAATGATGTTAAACGTGGGGCTAGCAATTAACATGCAATGCAACAGAAAACAAAGTGATCTCATAGCAGGGAAGAAGCACTGTTGTGTTGCAACAGTGGGTGGTGGTGGCAGGAGACATATTTGACATATTTGGAATAAGCTTTATTGATGTTAAAATATAGTGACAATCATGCTTGAGTTGAGCTGAGAGTTCATTTTGTTCCCTTTATTTTCTGCAGGTTTGGTTATGTTTCAAACAAAACGACAGAGATTAAGAGAGCTTGTTTTGTTTTATGTATCTTACTGATTTCAACTAAAAAAGAAGGCTCCAAGATACACTGTCGCAAATCACACAATCACAACAGGCGGTATCTGCGTCACTAACTACTACAATTTTTCACCTTGCTAAAGCTATACCACCTTTGAAAACATCTTCCCAATATGAGAAAACTGGGGAAGCCAGAGAGCAGGAGAAGGAAATGAACGTTAGCCCAACGGCTTGGTGCTAAACAAGCTTGACAGACATTTGGAGCTCCCACTGAGAACTATAAAGGTCATTCAGCAATTCCAATCGGGTTCTGTGATGATTTAAGTTAGCTGTGACAATGAGAGGATTAGAACCGGTATATATGCCAAAAGTTAGACGGTTCTCTGAGGTCCTTGGCGCTGCCAGACTTCGACAGTAATCCACAAACACAGCCTGCCAAAATCACACTTCCTTTAACCTTTAACTTGAAAACTACAACTACACTGAACAATTGGGGGAAAGGTCCACTTTGATGTTTTGTTTTTGTGTATTGAGCACGAGTCTGATGTGTAAAGGAGCAGAGTGGATTATAAAAAGAAAAACAGAACCACATCAGTCAACCTTTAGATAAATTATTGCCAGAGATCAAAATATTTTTTCTATGACTAAGTTCTATGACATTAGCGATCATAACTGAAAATCAAACACTGAGCTCAGTGGATAAATATCTCACAAACCGCCTCTGTGGGTTTCTTCCTACCATGAGGCCCTTTTCTGAAGACCCATTTACTCATTCTAAAAAGGTAGGTTTAGTCTTTTTTTCCCCCGTAAGTGGAAAAAAAGAAAAGCATACGGACCCAGAAAAGCCAGGTGATGCTTAGTGCCTTTGTAAGGAGTCTGTGCTACAGAGGGGCCTTCTCTCTACTATGCTCAGAGGAGGAGTGGAGGCTACATGACATGCAGTGGGGAATGATAAGGAGGAAATCTCTCACACTTAGGTCAAGTGGCAATTCATATCTCAATATCACTGAAACAACAGCATCCAGGGAGACCACAATAACTCTGATGAAAAGATATAGGCTATAAACATTTGTGCCGAGGGCAACACAGAGAGCTGGGCCATGCTAACGATGGATATCTGAACATTTAATTTAGAATTTATGTGCCATCACAAAGACGCTTCCACACCAGATGCATCAGTTGCACTCTCCATATCTATAAATCAACATCGCAGACTGAAGTGTGAAATCAAAGGGACCACATCTACCATGTTTTCTAACCCAACACCCACAACATACCACTGATTCAGCTGTACAGCGTAAGTGTAAAGGTGCTTTGAAAGGTGCTGTGTTTGTTCCTCTATTCGTAAAGTCTTTGATTTCTGATCTGGCCGACGTGCCAGAGCCACGGTTTCTCCTGTCAATCTAGCTACACAAGAGCTTCTGTTTCTCAGATAGACAGATTCCCCTATTATACTGTAGCTCCGGAACCAGGCTAGCTCATAATACCCCTTTAATACTGTAAAGCTACAACCACACTGGGTCATCATACCGTTAGCCAGAGCCAAGCTGGCTCATCATACCCCTTTTAACACTGTATCTGGCACAAAGCCAGCTCATTGTGCCTCGTTAACACAGCAGAGCTGGATTCGGACAGACTTATTACACCCCTTTAGCACTGCAGAGCTGTACCCACGCTGGCTAATTATACACCTTTAACTCTAGAGCTAGAATCAGGCTGACTTATTTCCTCCCTTTAACACTTGAGAACTGGCACATGGCTAACCTACTGTGTTTAGTTTCTGGGAGGTTCTCCATTATCTTTCCTGACCCATGTCAGCTCAGTCCACTTGTGAGACTGCTGCTGTCTTCATTACAGGCATGCTGAAGAGAGTGAGAAAGGTGCATATCTGATAGCAAAGCTAAAAATAAATTAAAAAAACAGATAAGCTTGAGCAAATTTCAGGAGATATGCTATGTGAGGAATTTAAAATCAGCTGGCAGAGAGGGACAGAACAAAATAAATTGGTTCAGGATCAAAACGGAGCTTTTCCATATCGTTAGTCCGTATAGTCTTTGAGGATGGCAAACATGACCTTTAAAATGGGAGCAGTGAACCAAGTAAATAGCGAACAGGCTTCATCAGTTGGATCTGGAACTGAAGCTGTTAAAAGGCCTCGCTGCTCAGCTGTGCAGTTGATTGACTGGTGTTCACATACTGAGAGCTGGCAACACTTTTTAAAAGGGATGCCTGTGGATCAGCCTATATTAGCACCTCATCAATTAATCCTATTATACATAGTTTTTATCTCATTATACAGCGAGTTTTCATATGAGGAGCAGCAAACATAATATACCTAGGCTACACGTATTCATGACTGGACCATATCCTTAATAGCTAAATGCACTTTTATACCACTTAAACAGAATATTACATTTTTTGCAAGTTACTACCAAAAATACAGCCAAAGCCATCACAAATTAAACATATCATAGTGGGAGGAACAGTAAGGGTGCTGACTACGTCTGATGCTTTAAAGATATCACCCGGTATATATTTAAAAAATGATATAACTTTAACATTATGTAACCATGTACGCACAGTACTGTGCATTGCAAGGATCTCAATACACCTGCAGAAATGCACAAATATCCACAGCATGGATGGAAGCTGCTGCAGAAATGTGACAGATTATCTTTAAGTGCTCCAGGTCACTGGTGTGGCACTGTGGAAGTCTAGGATAGGGAGCAGCCTCACCCCAGCCAGCTGTTCTGCCTCACAGGCAAACCAAACCTCGTATCCACATAGTGCACTGCACACACAACACAATCATAAGATCATTTATTAATGCAACAATGTTTTTTTTTTTTTTTCAAAGGTTGACTAAACTGGGACATAAAAAACATAATACACACAATATTTTAACTCATGTTTTAAACCATGCAAGTAACAGTTTTCCCCTGGTTAGACTTGGTTGCCACTGGTAACACTTGAAGGTTTTTGGGTGTTCCCTCCACCATTCCAGACCAGGATGTACAAGTAATGGCATATATGATGTGTTCCATTGAAGACACCTGTATTTATTAGGGCACAGTTTGAACAACTTGCTTTCCGATCTTTATTTTCAAGCAATTCTCCTCCTGGCAAACTATCACCTCCTTTCTCTCACATGCTTCATGTTATATAAGCTACAAATTGTATCTTTTCCCTCAGTCCACTCACCTAATTTGTGCATGAAATGCGTATCTTGTAAAATCAATGATAAGAAAATGGGAAGGGAAAGAGGTTTTGATCACTGATAAAAGATGCAGGCAGTTCAGGAGTAGGGCAGTTTTATTTTGAATACTTCAGGATAACATGCTTGCTACAGTATTTGTGGCGGATGCATAAGCATCGCATGAGAAGAGCAGTAACAGCAGCTTGCAAATGGCTTGTTCTAAAAATTACAACCATCAAAATTTCACGAAGGCAAGAATAACAAAACCGTCATTAAATATGTGAGGGAACGCGACATTTGCGGAAAGCGCAGAGAGAATGGACATTATTCACACACCACACAAACGGACTGTGTGAAATAATCCCTCAATAGGAAAATTCCAAAAGAGATCAATTTCCCCTCTGTCTGAACCAAATGTATTCAAGCCATGAACTGAAAGAGCGGGGTGGAATCCGTGGAGAGACACGGCTATGTTCTAATCTGATTTAACAAAATGTTAAAGTTTCGGGAAAATGTCATACACCTCACCATGCATGCAGCAGATGTACACAAAAATTTCATAAAGAGAATGAATCATCAAGTCTCCCCTAATTGACCGCAATAGGCATATTCCATTTATTTCAACAGAAAACATTTACACAAATATGGCAGAAAACAGTTTAACATTCTGTTAACAGCATGCAGGCCAATCTTTCCTATCACACAGGCACGCATTTACATGTCTATTGCACAGGTACATTCTTAAATAGCTATTAAAATGAATGCTGCCATTATCTTATATTCTTTTTGTACCTGTGATATGACGTTCATGTGATGAACCAGAAACCAGAAATAAAGCAAAACTGCCTGCTTCAAATAGCCTTAAATATTAAATTATATCCTGTTCATGCATTAGACCATCAGTCCACACACTTCTGGGAACACACTGTTTTTGCAAAACAAAAGACAAAAATCTATGACTGACAAAGCAGTTCTGAATGATCAAATATCTTATTACAGGGTATTCAAAAGTTTTAAAACAATGCCAGGCTTCTTATATTACAAAGTTCCTTCAGTTTTACTGACTATCATTACATTCGGCCTTTAAAATACTTTCCCGTTAACTGTTAAAAAAATATTGCATTACTGCAAGGCTTGCCTTCCATACAGAATATTGTTTATTTGAATTAGGCTACATGACAATATTTACATATATCAAATGCTACAGCGTACCGTGTTCAGTTTGTACACATATTGCAAGTAGCTCTAAATGTCATGTTAAACAAGTTCCTGACTTGCAGGAGAGGATGTTTCAGCTAGAAACCATGTGTTTTTTTTTTTTTGTTTTTTTTTTTTTTTGTTTATCAGCACACGAAAGGGGCGTGCCAGTCATTTTCTAAACAATGCAGTGATCTACTGTAGTGTGCAGAAAACGTCCTTACCCTGGTGCCACCCATCCATTAACAGCAATTATTCCAACAGTAAAAGCTGAGAAAACAATTATCTGTATGTATTCCCAAAGGATGTCCTTGTGCACTCCTGATCTGCAGCTAACTGACAGGAGTTAATTTGGTCCTGCTGTCATAATGACAGTGGAATGGCAGCACGCTACTGCAAAGTGCACTGACTCAGCCTTCCAGATCCACATCTGCGTGCACCATGAGCAAGAGTAACAGAGACAGAGTGTGAAAGGGAGAGTGAGTGGAGAAGGAGGGGGCAACCAACATGAGAGAGAGCAAGCAGGAGAGAGAATGGGAGGAAAAAGAGGTAGGCCTAACAAGGGAGCAAAAAAAGCAAAGAGAAGGGGGTGCCCTAACAAACACAGCGTTTTTCCTGCATTGAAATGTCTTAGGTGGGCCATCTAAGTGTTTTTTTTCAAGCCGCCAAAGCTTCCTATATCATGCACAAAAATAAAAAAAAACAACAAACTTTTTATATACAAAAATAATTTAAATACATTAAGGTGGCATAAGGTGGATTCATTAAGTTGTAAGGTTAATATTTTACCTTTTGAGAGACAAAAAATGAAATGCATTTCAAGATATATTGCAATTCCAAATACCACCATTCCAGTAAAATTACCAATTATAATGTGTTAATTCTTCAGTATAGGCTATAACCTAATAATAATATCAAAGTGCCTGCTATGAAAAACTGGTTTACACCCTTAAAAAACAACGGGGAGCTGTTGCTAGAAGGTTCTACATAAACCTTTGCTTTTTATTAACAATAATGACATACAGCTGCGGCTGACAAACACCAAAACAAATATGACCTACATAGAGATGCACATGGCATCAGTGGCATAAAATACAGAGGGCTGGAGAGATCCAATTCAAAACAAATGAGCACTGCCCAGGTAATTAAACCGATTTTTATAATTCCACAGTTTGTGAATTGACAGGGTGATGAAAGTGGTAACTCTTCAGAGATAAAAATGCTGCATGTGGCACTGAAACCTAAGATTTCTGAAATTCCAGATTTTAAAGTTGCCACAGTATAAGGTGCAGTAGAGAAAACGGTTTATTCCACAGTCATTATCCTGAGTTTCTAAATCCTCAAAAATCTTCAAAGTAGGCATTATAAAAAAACAGCTCTTTGGTTTACTCAGTATGACCTCATTCAAGGTCACAAAAGATTCTCAGAATCAATACATCAAAGTAATGAATTTTCCTCAAAGCAGTTTTACTAAAATAAATAAATAAATAACTCTGAATTCATATAAGGTTTGAGGGTCCTAATCTACAGTTAGCCTAATGCAATATGGTTAGGGAGAAGCACTTCCACGCATGCACTTCCTGTTGCAAGAGACCACCATAATACAGTAGGGCTTCTTCAAAACACCACTGTCACTCAACAATGGCCATAAGACATTTAAAAAGATGGTTCCTTTATCACCCAGCTAGAGCATGTGAGTAGAGTCTAAACAGTTTTATGTTACCTGTGTTCTCTGCTCTCAAATGTAAAGAATTACTTGTTTGGCGACGCTCTTTTGATACCTTTCATATCATCGTATAATTCATATCGAGAAGCTCCATTTTAAATATCAAACTGCTATTGTCTTTGTAAAGTCCCCAAACCCTCCTTTTATACATTTGAATCAAAGACAATGTTGACACCTTTTTCACGGCTCTTTTAATTATTGGAATACGAGCTACATTAAAACATTCTCTGTTCTTTGATACCATTCCTTTCTCAGGAGAATACAAATGAAAAACGTAAGGGGAAGGGAGCAGGGTGCTCGGGGGGGGGGGGGGGGGACGCCGAGATCTAAGAGCCCATTAAGACAATACACATTCAACTGAGAGGAAGTCCCATTACTGTAAAACCATGCATCTGTCAACATGGATTACCATGACAGGGGGTGGGGCTGAAGAAATACTTCAAATCCCATCCCCCACTGGCCAAAACAAATATCAATAAAATGTATGGGGGTACTTCATTTGTGCGCCAGCACCAGATTGTCCTTCAATCTAAGAAATCAATTTTCAGAAAGATAACATTTTTTATGGTAATTGTTTAAAGGTATGTTCAGGAAAACTGAAAAACATAATAACATATACCCACAAAACCATAATACCAAAATACATAAATAAATAAATACCAAGAAATATTTTATTGTTTTTTTGGCTGACTGAGGAAGACTTGAGGCCCATAGGGGTCTGTGTGTGTTTGTGTGTGTGTGCGCATTTGCATGTATGTGCATGATTGCCCTTTTATCCAGGTCTGCATACCCACACCTATTAAATCCATCAAGCAAAAACCAAATGGCAGGCAATATATATATATATATATATATATATATATATATATATAGTACTGTGCAAAAGTCTTAGGCACCTGTAAAAAAATGCTGTACAGCTAAGATGCTTTCAAAAATAATTAAATGAAAGGTTATAAATATCGAAAAAATAATATAAAGAGCAGTAAATAGTTAAAAACAAAATAAAATCAATGTTTGGTGTGACCACCCTACGCCTTTAAAACTACATCAATTCTCTTAGGTACACTGGCCTGCAGTTTTATAAGAAAATGGGCTGGAAGGTTGTTCCAAGCATTTTGGAGAACTTGCCACAGTTCTTCTGCAGATTTTGGCTGTTTCACTTGCTCCTGGCTCTCCAGGTAATCCCAGAGACCCTTGATCAAGTTTTTATCTGAAAAGTAGTCTATTACTTAAAATATTACTTTATTTAACAAAATACAAAATATACACACACACACACACACACATACACACACACATTCAATGATATATAGCAAATACCACAATTAATCTATTCATCAAAATTATATACTCAACAAAAACTCATAAGGAAAAAAGTTGATGGCCATGTGGCAAAAGGTAAGTGACCTTAGCTTAAATAACAGGTAAAACCTCCTTTAAGAGCAATAATGTTCATCCAAATGTTTCCTCTAAGCAATGACCAGTCTCACTGATTGATTCAATGCCCAGGTGCTGAGTCATCAGAGCAGCCCAAACCATCATCACCACGTTACACCAATAAATCATGATAATCAGATCCTTTAGATTCAAAAATCCTTTTGATTCAAAATGTTCCAGAAAACAAGAATGTAGCTGGTGAGTCAACTTTATTACAGCACTGCATGTTATTAGAAATATGTCCATATGATCTAGGCTAGAGGTCAAAATTTTTCTGTACAGAATTGGACCATCTTACAAACAGGACTTTTTTCCTGTACACTTACCTATGTTGCGTGAATTATTGGACCCATGCCAATGTTTTTGGAATCAAAGTGTGGACCAAGTGTGCCATTACGCTAAGCCTCTAGGCTACTTTTGAAATAATCAAAAACTCATTTCTAAAGTGAAGCAAAAAGCTGCCTTTCTTTCTTAAACAAAACTCAAAAAAGACAGTGAATCTAGGGAGTAATCTTCAAACAGAAGCTAAGAGAAACCGTCAGTCTGCATTACCCAGCAGACCTTAATCAGAAGTTCAAATTCAAAACTCCCAGCATGCCTCACTGCCATTCTTGCCTTCAAGACATTTGAGGATGCTGTAGCCCCATGCTCTCCCTCATCCAATTGTTCAGGCAGGAGATGAGACTGAATTTTCCAAACAACACAATCAAAATGAAACCTTAACAAAGATAATGAAAAGGTGACAGTCCACACCAAGTCAGAAATCCTCTATATTCTATACAATGATCTGTGAAAAAAAAATTGAGCAAGCAAGCTATTTATATTGAGCAGTAAATTTAGGGGGTCAGTTCAGTAATAACACTGCAGTTTACGGAGATCTATGTCCACATAGAAGGGTGAAAATTAGAAGATTTTTCACAATGGTTAGCCGATGGTCCGACAAGCTTTAGTAAATTCCAAAGTAAAAGTATGAAAGCAAAAGCATATTGACTCAGTATACCAGACATACTAATCTAAAGCATGGTTGTGTCCGCTCAATGAGTTAATAAACAGTGGTTCCATTCCTAGGTTCTGAACATAGCAGCAAGATACAAATTCTCATCCAGTCTGGGTCACATGAGTATACAAAACCAAGGTGCCGTTAAATTTGACTGAGGACAGTCAAGTAGGCAGTATACTTCATAAGAAGTAGAACTTTTCGAGCAAAACGAAGCAATGAGAACAACTGAAGAACAAAAAGACGCGGTGTTGTGTGTTCGTACGGTGCAATGTGCGACGGCCTTTACTGTGGGGTGGTGCTTGATACCGTATTACAAACGCATCATTGTTGTACAAGGGGATTACAATGACCCAACCCTTCTGAAAAGTGTTCACTCTTAAGATCCACGAGCTGAAAGGAGAGCACTTTCCGCCTAACATAAATATAAAAAAAGTTTACTGTATGTAGGCCTATACCACAGAATTCAAGGACCAGACGGTCGGTCATAGGCGCCATTCCCTCTTCCGTTCAAATTCTAGGTGAAGTATGGGCACACTAGAGGGACAGATGATACCTGAGGAAACAAGTTCTGTTTGATACCCCTAATGCTGTGCAGACATACACTGGAAGGGCTTTCAGCATCCTTCTGAAGATTCTTTTATAGTAGCTACTCTATTAACTGATGCAGAGACCGAAGTCATTTTTACTCTGAACATCATTAGATCTAATCCAGAACCTCCTATAGGTCGGGTCCTTTCTCATCATATTTTTTGAACCACATTCAGCAGTAATTCAGCAGCTAGCTGCAGAGCATTGCCATAATGGTTTTATTCTGGATACAGCAGCTATGAATCTGTCATCTCATGTGGCTTGCTGGCGAATCAGCATCAAAACAAATGCAATATTAATCAGCAAACTTAAAAAAAAAAAAAAAAAAAAAAAAGCACATTAAATAAGATAAAAGTTCCACTTATTAAGAAAACAGAAAGATCACATGTAGTCACGTGACTAATTTGGTCAAACATCACCAAAACAAAAAAGCACTGAATTAGTTCCACTAAATACTTTAATACTTTTTTTGTTGGATTGAACAAGCAATGACAAGTCTTCAGACTTTCCTGAGAATCACTTGTGTTTACTTATGTTATTTAGAGGACAGCATCTCAGTTCCTTATCTCAGGTGATATTTATTTTGACTAGCCCCTTTTCACTATGATTCAGAGCAGCAATGGGGAAAGACCCTTGGGTATTCTAGACAGAAAACCTTATTTTTATATTCGCTACATATTCTGATCTAATGTCCCACGTGGAATACATGCAATCGTCTTGTCATTCACTAGGTAACTACAAATGCAAAAAGCATGACAGCTCTGGACTGTATTACAGAAGATTAAAAAATAAAAAAAATTCAATTCAAAGAAATTCAGGACATTGTCAAGCTGTAGCTTTCATAACAAAAGCTGCCTGGGAGATACTATCACTATGTAGTACATTCTTCTGCCACTGATGTCAACAACAGGGAAAATGTAGCGTGTGCGTGTCTGTGTGTGTGTGTGTGTGAGTGTGTGAAAGGAGAATAAAAATGATAACAATGCAACAGTACCACAACCTTTTCAAAGAGATAAACAGCATTTGGGCATAATACAGGAATCACACTGCTCCTGTTGATTTCAGCACACTTAAAATGTTCCAGTGAACTTATGACATGGTTTCAATAAACTTAAGTCATATCATACAGATTTTTATAGTCCCACATTCTCGTGCTTCATTTTGTGTTGAATTCATTTTCTGATTAATGTGTTCAGTTCACCATACATCAACTACATTCGAAGACTGACAAATAAAGACTCAAAATTGATGGGTGTCTTTGTTGGGTTTAAAAAATTAATTAAGCCTCATTACATTAAAATAAATAGTGTCTTCCTCACTTCCTTTGCTGCTGCCGCAACATTGCCCATTGTATCCCTGAGCATTCATAACAACCAACAAGCCTGGAGGAAAGTTGCCTCTGCAGCACAATTCTGGCAAAAAAGTGAAAATTAGGGGTATCATAAACCAGCTGTCACAGGAGAACATTTGGAAGTGGCGTCATCGGGGAGTAAGGTGCATGCACACATCCAGGCCTGTGCCTTAGGGTAATTCCTGAAACATGAGAAATCCACTACAAATAATATATATATATATATATATATATATATATATATATATATATGTGCTCCATTTACCACTTGAGCAAAAACAACTAAGTTTAAAACATTTTTATTAATCAAGGCTACATCTCTCCTTTGGTCTTCATGGAAAGATAAAGTGAAACCCCACCTGGGCCCAGTTAAGCTGTTGAGGAGCGCTTGGACCCCAGAGAAGCAGTTCACTAAGTGCGAGATGTCTCCATGGATGAAGTAATGGAACCCCCCAGCAGGGGTTTGGCTGACCTGCTTTTGAGGCCAAAACACTATTCATACAACTGAAGAAACAAGCTTTCAACAATGTTGTCATTTCCCTTCTAAATAAAGCACAAGCAACGCTAATGAAGAGCAAATGTCTGACCATGAGGGAACTCTCTCTTCCCCCTCCTCAGTATGCATCCTTAGCATGCATGCTAGGAGTAAATGCATGCAGTCACAGATGAAAACAAAGTAGTCTTTTTCATTTTTACACAAAGGCACCTGCATAAGGAATGAATAATACAAGTGTATTTGCAGTGTCTACTAAAACTGCAGGGACTTTAACTTGAGAAATTACTCATTCTTGCTACATGTAGGACTGCAACACCAAATTGCAGAGATATGGAGATAGAGAGGGCAGTTACTGGATCTGTACCTTACTGTACTTTCATCAGTGAAATGCGTATTTTGAGAGCAGTCTTATATATAAATCTCTATAGAATTATCAACAGCTTAGTAACAGCTTAGACTCTCACCACACTGCATTGAATGCAATACAAACAGGAAGTAATTTTACCACCTGGAAATGAATTTAAACAGTGTTATCACTGAGCAAGGTGTGCACTGGTGGCTGATTGTGTAACAGCAGAACTGTCTCTCCCCCGGGGAAAGCAGCTGCATTTGTTCCTGAGCTGGCGGTAACAACTGACTGGGCCATGGGATTGGAGAAAGCTGAGTTCTTTATGGAGCTAAGCCCTAGTTTCAATATTAGCCAGGTGGGTAGTGTGTAAGCGTGTTCCATTAAACTATTGGCCCTCAATCCTGATCCTAGGAAGCCACAGGATCTGCTGGTACAGCAATTGATCAGTTAAAGCAGTTTATTACAAGGCTCACTCAGGTCACCTGGATTCTTGGGTCTGAATTAGTTGCTGATATATTGAGAAAAAAAACTCAGTAGACTATGGTCCTCCAGGATCAGGATTGAAGATCACTGCATTAAACCGATCTGATCTCTGGTACTAGTGGGCATGGCTTTTTACATGTCTGTAGTAACAACGATGCGGGAATTAAAATGATAAAATCATGGCCTTGGGCTCTCAGTTCTAGTTATTTTTAAACAGGGAGTTGAGGCCTGGAAATGTAGACTTCATCAGGTTGCATTTATCTACTTTCCTGTCACATAATTAAGATGGAAAATTACTGTTTTTGGACTTGAAGTCAGTGTACAGCTGACCATACAGCTAGCTTACTCATAGAATGTCAGTGGGTGTTGCTGGTTGTAGAGTGGATTGCGTAAGCTCACAATGGAGGCTCTACAGCTCTAGTCTTGTTTTTCATCAGTGATAAACTCCTAGACTTTTGCCAGATTTCAAGACAAGATTAAAAGGAACTGTGTGTTTTGTGTGTGTGTGCGTAATAAAAAATTCTTGACCTTTCATGGAAATTGAAAAAAAAAAAATCAAGCAGTGCAGTAACACCCACAACATGACAGACAAAACCCAAATATTTTACAAATGATTTCTTAGTCTAATTAAAAGAAAAAATCATGTTGGTGTGCTGCAATAGACTCAACATCTGCCATTTAGTCATATTCCAGCAGAACAGGCAGCACTCACTAGAGCACATGGCCTAAGCACTGACTCATAATATTCAATCCAAGCTTGGCATGCAGCTCATAGGGACATATAAAATATGAAATGAGAATATATACAAATAATAAAAAACATTGAAACAGTTTGACACAACAGCAGTAAAACGTAGGCCAACAAAAATGCTTTATTTCAATAGTGCAATTTAGTTTGGGTGAGGTGTTCTCTGAATAGAAGGGCAATATTCCAGTAAAAACTCATGATTTGAATTAAAGAAAATAGCTAATCATGTTTCAACACTAAGTCCAGGACACCTTTAACAACTACAGTGGGACTGATTAAAAAATGTATTATCTACAGCCAAAAATTGAGTAAAACGGCCAAAACAATGTATGATATTTATACCGATGCATCACAACAAAAAGTCTTCATTAGGGTGTCAGGTTCTTTAATTGTGGTGTTTTCGCCACATTTAAAAAAAAAAGACATTCACACACCTACTATACAGCAATTAAGACCTTTTAAATGAAGTTGGCAGTAATAGCCAAGAATCCCTTTCATGTCATTCATTTTGAAAAGAAAACTGCTATTTTTTCTCTCATTCATATTATAATTGCATTGTATAATAATGTGTATTTTTCCGTGGAATTTTCCCCACAAGCGGCAGCTTGCATGGAAGAGAGGCAAATTCCTTGCCTCACCTCAAGCACACCTCCAACACTCTGCTCTCAGGTACTCACACAAATCGCTATGCCTGCCAGGTCTACCAACAGATACTCTTACATTTATCCAGCCCTGGGGAATCATAGAACTTTTCACAGCTATGACAGAAATGAAAACAACACACATACCTCCATGAGCACAGCTCAAAATACTCCAAAACTGCATATCCCACATGTGAAGGGGGGGAGGCAGGTCTGCACTCCCCAGCAATTTTCTTCCTGTTTCCCTTCTTTCACTTCAGCTGCTGGAACAGTCCAACACTCACTCTGACTATCTCTCTCTTTCTCCCCCTCTCGCACGCAATCACATGTTCATATACACACACGCAATCACAAACACACCTGGCTCCGCCCAGTATCCCTCCCATTACCTAACCCCAGGGCAGCATTCATAATCACTGCAAGCGGGGCAGGAACTCAGGAAGTGATCAAGGAAAGAACACGTTTCTCAAAGATAGCTGATTTTTTTCCCATTAGCTGCTTATTGAGGTAGACAACTAGGAGAAACACAAAAGACTAGTGTGGAACAACTGACACTGACAGGTAACGTTGCAGTTTTACACATAACTTATTTGTTATGCAGAGTGTGCTATAGACAAGGTGACATTCTATAGCCTAAAAATCTTGGATACGATCTCAACCTTTTACAGAGAAAACTATAAAGAACTGAGTGGAACACTTGCTTGCAATTAGGGCAAAAAAGAAAATGTTTATTTGACATTTGTGTCAACTATTATGGCTGAAATGGCATTTTTGAAAGAATTCAAATAGCTTAACTGCCTGATATTAATTAGATAAATAATGTAAACAACTTTCAAAACTTTGTACTCATCAAGAAATTCACAAGGGAAAATGGCAAGATTAAAATCACAACAATATCATAACTTATTTTCATTATGAAAATAACAAGCAAAGCCACTGTCAAATGAAGTGAAGAACAATAAATGTGAGGCAGATTTTCCTAAATTATAAGTGAATGTCTGTCAACATAACATCCAATGGCACTCACTGAAAACTGGAGAAGTGTTCTCTGTTGTCCTTGTCAAATTTACAATGTGGACATCTAATCATGCCTCAGGTTAAGTAAATTCCTCCCTCTCTACATCAGCGGAGCTGTGGTGTGTGTGTTCTGGAGTGTTCAGGAATGTTCAGGTAAGCATTACTGATTTATCCTGTAAAGTATGCTGTCTAGAGTCGAATCACCCACTCACAGTACACCCAGAAGTCAGAACCTTGAAAGGGATTATGATATGCAGAGTAAATGTGATTCTTTCACTCCTGTGACCCATGGCACAGAAATGAATTATTAGCCTATATCTCAGACACACAGTGCATTAAGACATTAGAAATTTTCCTGGCCCAGTTTACAGGGCAGAGTATGAGAAAGGTGGAGCTTTTTGAACCTGCATGCTTAGTGAAGCGAAAGCAATGCAACCAGATACAGGTTTCACCACCTTGTCTTACTGCACAACCACATTCACTAGAGCAATTTATGGCAATGATCCTATTCAGGCAATCCTAAATCTGTACCATGGTGCAGTGAAGAGAACTTGCAAGAACACTGCATTTCATAAGATGAAATATACAAGCGTCTACATTCTGACTTAAACACCAAATCCCACGATGGTACTTGATTTAGCATATCCACAACTGCAGCAGTTTTTTTGTGCCCAAGAGCCAAATGTATATTTTAATTCCAAAAAAATACATTAATGTATTACATTACATTACAGGCATTTAGCAGACGCTCTTATCCAGAGCGACTTACACAACTTTTACATAGCACTTTTACATTGTATCCATTTATACAGCTGGATATATACTGAAGCAATGCAGGTTGCTCAAGGATACAACGGCAGTGTCCTTACCCGGGAATCGAACCTGCGACCTTTCGGTTACAAGCCCAGTTCCTTACCCACTGTGCAACACTGCCGTCCTGTAATGTATAATTACTGTTAAACCTGATGTGTAAGCCAAAGGTTGTATATGCATTTTTAATTTCAGAATCTAGTTGTTCTAGTTGTATTGACCTTTACATTTCTAAAATATACATACATGCATATATTTACATATTTCTGCTGGTTGATATACTGTCATCATAGTAGTTACAATCAGCATCCCACAGGTCTGTGCCCTATGGGTTGATGCATTATTGGCCATAGCATTGCCTAGGATGGAAGGTTCCATTCAGCTGGATATTCACTGCCTCACAACACAATACTCACTAAATAGTTCATTTGGGCACCTGTGATCTCCATGTGCAATTTGTGCAATCCTCCAATGCAGGAACTATGCAGCAGAGTTGGATGGTTACGGAGTGAAAACAGGCACTGCCAGGCTGCACACGCGTCAGTGACATGTATATTAGTGTGTACCTTTCCAAAACTATAAAGGGCATCACAGTGATGGGACAAGCCTACTATTACAAACAGGCATTCCGAATTCAGTGAGAAAAAACTGTATAAGTATGTGGAAGAGTGTTCACTTTTTATATCCAAACAGAATCCAAAGAAAACAATGGTGCAAAACAGGTTTTAAGCTCTTTTTCGAACTAAAACATTATGGTACGGATGTCCAGCTTTTATATTTAACAGCTGTGTATGTGGGCTCTGGGCTACGGAGGGAGTAAAGTACAGTCAGGAGAGGAGTGTGAGACCGTACCACTTCAGTTGTCTGCCATCACATTTTATTTATGGCTGGTGCACAGAGACAAACACAGCAACACACTCTAGAGATACAGGCATTAGCACTCACTTTAGACCTTCCCACTGTGGCCAACTGAACTACATCCAAGGCACAGAACACTCTGCTTACAGGCACCTTGCATATTTTTTAAAAGCCAGAGGATCTGCTGGTTTTCACTTTTAACTTAGACCTAGAACACCAGGTGATGCAAGTTAACTTCGTAATAAACTGCTGCGGCTTTCCAGGACCAGGCCAGAAAGCCCCTGCTCTGGACAGTAAGGCTATGACTTGTTTAACAAGTGTTTTGGGGTCAGTGTGTCTACCCTGAGTCCAGAGAACAATGGTTTCAACTCCCAGCTAAAGCATACCAAAAATGTAATCGTGGCACAAGCATGATCTCTGCTTCAGTCGTTACAGATGGATTGATGGATTGCAACACCCCCGGATTTCACAAAATAAGCATCCCACTTTGTTCAGTTTTGATTTAATCACTTCAGTTTTAACCTATTAGGCTATCATTTAACACAGACATTTGAAAGTTTCCCGTGATGATTTAGGAAGTAGACTAATAGAAAATGAAACGCATATAAGGTATTTGGTTGAATATCCCAAACCCATATATAATGGGCTAATTTAGAAAATCCTACAGAAATGAACGGTTGGTTCGTTTTTTCACCGCTTAACGCTCAGACCCCTTTAAGCATGTTAGCCTATTGATACAGGCTATACAAAGTCAATAGCTGTACACTGCTGTTCAATACAGACATGACAGATAACTGACACCCTTCTCAACAGACGTGTTCCCAAAAGATGGGAACTTCTCAAAACATAGGATGGCAACGAACAAAAAAAACATTGAAATCTGAATTTATACACTGGATACACAAAAATTGAGAAAAATTGAGAGTATAATACACTTTGTCAATCATTAATCACTTAGAGGAGGAACTGGGTTTTAAAGGGATCTCATACATTAGAAATCAAGTCAATGCTTTCTGCTAAGCAAATAAATAATGCAATGAAACAATGTTTCTAATCTTGAAGAGTCCTCAGATGTACCTCCTACCAGACACACATCCTCACACAAGGACATGGCTAGTCTGATATATTCACTACAGAATGTTTTTCTATTGAATAAGTCCTCTATCCACAAGATCATGTTGAGCCAGGTCTGGTCATGGGGACTGATTACTTTTGTATACAGGAGACTGACAGAGCAGAGAGGACCAACATGGCCTTTTCGGAATCTTTTTTAAGCTTGCTGAGGAATAACAAACTCAACACTACAGAGGGCAGCTCTAATTGATGGATGCATGGATGTTTCAGTACACCTCTTACATTATCTAACCAGGGCATTGGTAATCAAGCTATGTCGGTTCGTATGGAAGCAAACGACACGTTCACCGTTCTGCAGAATAATCAAACATTTATTTACAATTGCCTGGTGTCAGTGGCATGTTTACATATTGAACAGGCAAAAGGAAAATACGGTTACGTTAACTTGAAGTAGCAAGACCAGCGAGTCAGTGCATCCCGAATTATCACCACCTCCAAAGGACCTCCATTGTATTTTCCTTTGCACCGGGAGACAATAGTCGCTACGAGTACCAGACAAAAGGCATAACAATGCATATAATCATTAAACAACGGATCGGAGACGAACATTACGTACCATGGCATTCTAGCAATGAATACAATAATATGCCATTAAATCAGCGCAAATAAAATGCTTAAACATATCCAGTGAAGTTCATTAAAATCGCATAAAACGTTCGATATGACTGCTGCGTGGCGTTATAGTGTTGGCTCACAAACAACCACTGTGTTGATCGTTGTTTCCAGTTGTTTATTTGTTTCTCTTTGTTTGACGTAAATTCTACCCATGAATGTTCGTGGCCACTGCATCTCATCGATGTCAAGCGGAACCCACACTGATACCGCATTCTGTGTTGCATTTTGCCTCAGAAACACTTGAGATCAGGCGAATACTTAAGCCAGAATAACAATTCCGCAATTTTAGTGAAAACATTCAGTAACATTCGATAAAACGGAAAACAAAGGCAGGCTCACCGCTGGTTTAAGACTAACCACTACACTAGCTAACGAAGTAACGGAAGGCAAATGGCCAAACGCAAGTAACACTAGCTAGCTCGACTTTTATTTCACTATGACTTGGTACATCCGATCATAGCTTCTGATGAGACATTCTTGTATTCTGTCATAAATTGTTTTACTGATGGTTCGTAGTCAAATGGACATAAACCTGCTAGGTAGCCATCTGTGGCGCGCTAGTGCAGTGTCTGAGCAAGCAAATCAGTCACTTCACTGCTCTACCAGCAAGCTAACTAATAGCAATGCTGGTGAATTTGGCTTGGCTGGCTAGGTGGCTATATGCTGCTAGTTAGCTAACGTTAAAGTTATATTTTTGCATGCTTTTGATAAATATTATTCTAAAGCTGTACTCACGTGTATCCTTGCTTTTGAGATTATGTGAGGTTTCCTGTCAAAATCTATTGCATTGTGGCCACATCCCCTTAATTGTGCAGTTATAAATTGGGATTAGTGAAAGGATTGCTTCTCCTGCTTCCACGTACAGACTGAATCTCCTGCATTCAAGGATACAGCCCTGCACGCTAGGCTGGACAATCCAACATGGCTGGCGCATCATAACCGGTCCGACCCGGCCGAGGTAACACCCCCCAAAAGCAGTAGGGTGGCCAATAGGGCCGGTGAACTAAACGCACCGTGTCAGAGTGCATGCTGTAAAATCAATGTTTGCGGCTTTGACATCTCGCTGTTTTTGTTGCCTATTCGCTGGTATCCACGAGAAAACAGACTTGAATGGGTACTGAGGGAGCTGAGGTATTGCTTCAGTTTCAACTGGAAAAGCACTAGTCAAGGGCTACTTGGCATAGGTAATAGGATCAACCAGGCTGCACTGGCCAATATCAGCATCACGTGAGTGTTAAAACGAGCTGTGGTGCTTAAGTGGTGCTAAACCATGGGCGGCCAATTTTGCCAGAAATTGGTCGGTGTGGGTGCAGATTTTTGTCTTTGCCCAACACTAAATTTGATTGAAGACCAGGATTAAGAGTATCTCTCTCCACAGCCTTCATGTGTACAGTCACAAGGTTTCTATCACTGAAGGAGTAGGCCCAAGTGCTGCTCATTTACAGCTTACGAGCAGTACTTCCGATTTGAATGCACTACCTGTTTTGAAAGGTTTGTTTCCCTGCTTTTCCTTACGCAGGCATTGAGGCTCTGAAAGTGCCCGCATCTGTAAGGTCTTCATTTACACGCATACCATGGAATGTTGAAATTAAAGTGTCTATGATGCCCACCTACAAAATACATATTCTGTTCATTTAAAAATGCACACTGTGTTGCCACCTCACTTGTCCCTGACCGCAGGTATGTCAGTGGCATTTACAAGGTACCCAACAGCTCATTAATGGGTAAGGCACTACTCAAATTTACCAGTCAATTATTTTTATTTTATTTTTAACTGTCATTTCATTATCTGCTTGATAATATAAACCATAACAATCTGCACACATGGATACAGGCGGTAGTGCTGGTGACAGACGAGAGTACCTTTAAACTGTCCGATGTACAGCTTTACTTGCACAATTTTCAGATGAGCTACAATGCTATAAATTCAATTGAAGCAGTATTACACAGTAGTGAAGGAATCTGCTATTGCTGTACCCTTAAGCAAAGTGCTTAAACAGAAATCCAGCTGTATAAAGAGATACTGCGTAAAATCTAAGCTGTATGAGCCACCATGGATAAGGCATATGTTAAATAATTAGTAATAATAACAGTGCCAACCCCACAATAAGTCTGATGCTAGCCTGGGGGATATCTAGTCAGTCTCAGTAATTGTACAGCCCTGACCAATAAAATGAAACCACCTGGAACTTATCATTGTGGTCATGCATGCATGCACGTGGCCATATTCTGCATACCCACTTGAGTCACTGGGCCACTTGCAACAACTTGAACAAGGTGGTTAGACCATAAGAGTCCAAACCTTCGCAAAGATTTTTTTTTTTTTAAGTTTCCCCACATAGTTTTTGCCAATCTTGGTGACCTTTAAACAAATATTTTAAAAAATATATATTTTAAAAACAATTTGTATAAACTAATAAAGTAATTTATCATGATCCAACCTTACATAAAATTATAATGAAAGTAAGCATAGTCTATTTAACATTCACACAATTACAAGTTGGTTATACTAAGTTAACATTTGAAACTTAACATTTGAAATAATTCAGTAACCTGCAGAGATACCATAAATAAACACACAAAGTAAAATGACAATGTTTTTTAGCTTCTGTTGGTTTTGGAATATGTGTACCATCTTCTCTTGCATCAAATTGCATTTTACCATGAGAGCAGGTCAGTTTAGTCATTTGGTAGATTATGGAATGTTTTATTCAACTACCACTGAAATAAGTCTCTCCTGCCCCCTAGTGGCTTAATCAACAAACACCTCATCTACTACTGTCATTTGGGTTTTCAGCCAATAGGGAAACACACAGCCACATTGCTAGGTATACTGCACTAATTATTGACCTTATTTGACTTCTTAAGAATGTTACATACATTTAGACACGTGACAGTTTTAATGAAGCTGAATTTAGTCGATCCTGTTCCTGGAGATCTAGCTGTTCAAGGATTTCATTAATTAAACCTATACTACAAAAGATTTTAATCTTAACACACATCCAATCATACTCAAATTTAAAATAATATATTCACAAATGTTAACATAATATAGTGATTGATACAGATCAATGATAGCTGAAAAGACACATTGTCTGAGACAGGTGGACCCTATGTAGACTCAATGTGCTGGTCTAAGATACCCATTTGTGTAAATGAGCTAGAATGGAAATTTAAAAAGATTTAGGGTCACAATCTTGCATATGGCTTCTGTAAATACTATGGCTCCTGTAGGTTCTTCTTAGAGGGTCAGTCAATACAGCGTTGTTCCACAGTAAAACATTAAGTCCTTTATTTTACAAAGATAGTACTTGCTGTAAAAAATAAAAATAAAATTTTCAACATCGCAAAAAGACTAAGTACAACTGTGAAATGACATCAAATTCAGATTTTTGAAAAGATACTTATTTTATTCAAATATAACCGGTGGCCAAAATAGAAGATGAACCTGGAACAGGAATGTTAACACATGGGGCAAGACTGGGGAACATACCCATCTCTTCACTTGCGTTCAGAATCTCGTTACTTGGTACACAAAATCAAAATGTCCTGAGGTCAAAAAACCACACAGATTAAACAGCCATCTACACCTCCAGTGTTTACAATGCATGCACAAAGGCCTTTGTCCAACCCCTCAATTCAAGTCAATTAACCAATGAATTTAATTAAAACCCAGACACTCTTTGGGCACCTCCACTTTACATACTTTCCACCTGCGTGGCAATACAGTTTCTCATATAAAGACTGAATATTTCCCAAGATGAATTCTACTCTGCCTAAAAATCCCAGAGTGAAGCTTTAATCATAAACCTTCTTATGCCTGAGAAACACCCAAATTCCACTTCAAGTATTCAAAAAGACTTAAATCCATTAAACAAGACT
Organism: Anguilla anguilla; assembly: GCF_013347855.1. NCBI lineage: Eukaryota > Metazoa > Chordata > Actinopteri > Anguilliformes > Anguillidae > Anguilla > Anguilla anguilla. The sequence goes on along the minus strand of NC_049201.1, from coordinate 60,026,615 downwards.
TTCCTATGTTCCGCAACAAATATTTATTTGGTATATTAAGAGAAATTAACAACAACAAAAAAAACACCACCCATGTTTCATAAATAAGTATTGGTTTAAGAGCAGAAACTTTTCTGAATAGTCAGAAATTAAATTTATATAATTTGTATATTTTTTTTAAACTTAATTTCCAACATGTACATTTTCACAACTATGGATACTGCTATAGAATTTAGCTGTATATACACACATTCAACACATACCTATCCCAAAATTTCTATAGGATAGTCAAAGGTACTTGGAATATTTGTAAAAACTAATGTGATTCTTTGTTCAGTAGTAAAGGGTAAAGGTCACTATCCTCTATCTGTCTACTGTCCTGTTCTCTATTGAAGCTTCCTGTTGTATCCATTAGAATCCACAGCATGTGTTCTATGAAGTAAGGTGACCATTTACCCCATTCATCCGTGTTGAATGTAATGAACCATTGGGTTATAGAGCTATGGGTAGCTGGAGGGTAAACCTCCAGCACAGACACATGACCCAGAAACCCATCACTAGGGCATCTGCAGCTCTGCTGAAACACAAAATAATGAGCATGGCCATGGATAAGCCTATTCTAACTAAGCAGAAAATGAGCCAAAATGGCTGCACTGACTTCCTGCAGAGCAATTTGATGCCAGGCTCTTTGTGCCAGAGTAAACCAGGACAGGCATTGGTGCCCTCCCCTCTCTGGTCAAATTAGTAAAAAAAAATCCCTTCAGCTGGTATAAATGTAAACAGAGTAAAATGGAATGTGTAACATTAAAATTCCTGTCCCACTACTTTCTCCTATTGAATTTCCTCTAATGTCTATGCCAGCACAGGAACATGTTATTCTGCACAGTAAAGTATACAACCAAACGGAACCGAAAGAACAGTAACAAATGTAACCAGAACTCTGTGTGCATAGCTGTGTTCCTCTCCTGGATTTGGCAAACATGGGGTGGGGTATTTGATAAACCAGAAACAAAATTCTGTCTATTCTGAAATATGTAACATTTCAGTGATAAAAACCTGCATTGTTCACACTCTGGGTGAAGCTCTCGGGAGAGAGACTATAGAAAAATTTCCACTTTACGAGCTGCTGTGTTTCTCTATATTTCTGTTCTCTATCAACAGAATGACAAGTTAAAATGGGAAATATTCTCCTGCTAAAACATGCATCTCATGCTTAAACTTAGTCCCTTTTCTTTCAGGAACAGCTGGTTAATTGGAGGTGAAATGCACGTTTTAAAGAGAAGGTGCTACATGTTTAACGTGTTTCCTGTGGCTATTAATACACCACCCTCCCGGAGGCTGTTAAAGGCACTGCCTTGGATCTTTCTGTGTGAACCTCCTAGCATTGCTGTAGTCACTCTCAGGTCTCTGCTCAGCACAGTGCAGTTACAGCAAAGCCTAGCACTCCCCCGTGTGTCCATTCACGGGACTGCAGTCCCATTCGTGGCGACAGAAAGGACTCACACTCTGCCCTGGCTGCAGGTGGAGAGATGCCGCTATGTGGCATTGCCGTTTCCCGGCTCTACCAACACCAGCTACCGGGGCCCCGCTAGTCTTTGTTGCTCTTGTCGTCCTCGTCTTCCTTGTCATCCTCGTCGTCAGTCACTTTGGGGTAGACGACCAGGAAGGTGGATGTGAGGAACCCAAGGAAGGCGCCCCCGGAGGCCACGATGGGAATGACCCTCACGCTGCCTACTGCGTCCACCACCGCACCCAGCGCTGACGCCACCAGAATCTGGGCGATGTATACCTGGCAGGTGAGGATGGCGCAGTCTATGCCAAATCCCCGCCGCGAGTTACCAGGACTGTGGTGGATGTACTGCAAAAAAAGTCAACGATGTAATTAATCAATCAGTCAATCCCATCCATCATATTATAATCTGGCAAGTTTGACACAAAATCAAGTGGGGTCAAGGATATCCTCTTCTAACGATGAAAATCTACAATCAGGAATCCACACTATTTGCATTTTAAATGATTTTTGCAGACTAACTGCTCAAGTTCTGCTCTCCACTTTTGGTGCCCCTACATTTACCAATATCACATTTATTTGTAAATAAATGAACCAGTTCCCCAACTTAGCACATTTCTTGGCTATATTTGGCAGAACGTTCAAAGGTATGAAAAATATAAGTAGGCTCCCGGGTTCACTGTGAGTTCACTGTTATTCCAGCATTCAAGAATATTACCCTACACCCCACTAGAAGGGGCCCCAGAGCAGCTCAGTCAGTAAAGGTGCTCACTATGATAACAGGCTGAGGCATGTACCCTACACACCGCTAGTCAGACTGTAGGCAGTCACAGTGCTGGGACATAAATGGCTTCACTCTTCTGGTTGGCTCTAGAAATGCACCAGGCCCCTTCAAGCCAACACTTGTTATCAGTGGGAAAAAGGCACTGGTGAGTCTACTGGAGTGTACTGCTGTGGAAGGTCTGGGCTAGCAGGGCGGTACTGTACCTCAGGAATGTCATGGTACTGGCCCAGCAGGGCATAGGGGCAGTAGGAGATGCTCATGGAGATGATCCCCATGGTGCTGATCATCACCATGGTAACATAGACATTGGGGAAGATGGCCATCACCGCTGTGCCGATTGTGAAGCTAAGCGTTCCCAGCATGTAGATGACCTTGACGCTGAGGTCGAAGTGGTCCAGGTACTTCTGGAGTAAAGCTGCAAACAAAAGGAGCTAGTTTGGTTGAATCAGGAGTGATACTCCAATACTTTACCATCATATAAATCAGTACCACATTTTACCACTAGATGATATTAAAGGGGATATGTTGTGAATGTTGTGATATGTTGTCTCACAATTTGCTTGAGTTATTTGCTTCTGGCCTTGCTTCAATAAATCATTAAAAACAAGAGCGATAAAAAGTAAATATCCTGAAAGATGCCATGTACAGTGGTTTCTGATTTGACCAATTACCATAGACATGATTGGTCCAAATACACAATTGCTGTCATTTAATTTCTTAATTTCTTTCACAAAAAATTAAGAAATTTAAAATAAAGTGAGAAATCATTAGGCAATTGAAATTAAGAGTTGAGATAAAAACTAGTAAAAAGTCTGTTGGCAGGAGCTTAAATCTTTTTAAAATAATCTGATAAGATGAGCACAGCGGTGTTTGGTCTGTGTTACACATGCCTGTCTCAGACCATTTCTTAGGCACAGCACCTGTATCTCACAAACTCTGAATGGGCACAGCATAGACTTGGAACAGGGGCAGATTAGTATTTGAGTGCATGGGCACTACACTGACCTGAGCAGGTAGCTGCAGTAGCTGCATAGATGACCAGTCCCCAGCAGCCCATCTGCACCCCTTTGTTGTAGTTCTGCAGTTCAGTGGAGTTTGCAGCGGACTACGGTGAGAATGAAAGTACATTCTGTGTCTAAAGGTCATCTCTATGTTACCAGGCAGGTCACTTAAGATTACAATGCTATTTACAACGATGGCCTGGCAAGAGTGAAAAGAGCTTGAGGAACAAATATTCTCAGAACCCAACAGGAAGGGAGTCACATTTGCATGGCAGTCAGCAGGGAAACATAATAATCATAACCAGTACTATTCTTACACCCCAAAGAGGCCTTTTTTTTAAAAAATTGACAGAGGCTGAAAGGTTGAAGTAGGAAGGTGAACTGGCGTCCTGACATGCCGTTAAAGCAAGGTGTGGACTTTCTTGCTTTAAACCACAAACCTGTCGGACAGGGGCATGCGCAGGGTTTAAAAAGCAAGCTGTCACGCACAGAACAATCGTGATCGTAGACCGGGTGGATTGGTGATTGCCGGTAGCAGTAGTTGACAAGGATGTTGGATGAAGTGAAAAAATTACACATATCCATCTGAACGAACTCGGAGACTCAACCTGCCATCCACCCTCAAAGAGAGCAAACTTTACACTCAAAAAAGTCTAATGTTACCGTTACTGACATGGCAACCATGTGAGCATGCCAAGACAAACCTACAAACGTACTGAAATGTTTAGTTTAATGAAAGCAAATATATTATGTTGTATTCATTTCTATTGCCATGTTTTAAGTGGTTATTTCATGTACTAGCCTATTATTTAGTATATTATTTCTATATTATATGAAAAATTCAATAGAAAATACTGGATGACTGCTGGTTAACTAATATGTACAGTATCAAATCCTACAGATTCAGTTCATTTGAGGTTCTGACTAGCCAAACTGAGTCCCGCATAGTCACAATTCTTGCCCTGTTAGATTCTAGTGTGCTTAATTGAGGAAGACCCAACTTGTGTAAAAAACAACAAACAAACATATTTTGTGAATCTGTCACTCTCATCAGTCTGATAGATAATCACAATAGTCACTTTGGCTGTAAGAAGAGCAGTGTGTTTTATCGTGTGCGCGCTCACCTTGGGGTCGCCCTTGTAGATGACCTGGCCCATGAAGTCGGTGTAGAAGACGGCCTGGGAGATGATGGAGAACCAGGTGAGCAGGTGGCAGATGCACAGGCGCAGGAGCTTGGGCGGCATCTTGAGCATGGAGAGCCAGAGGAGGCGCACGGTGGTCTCCGTCTCCTCGTCGTCGCTCTCCACCTCGTCCTCCTCGCCCTGGGCGGTGGTGCGGACGCCCCAGCGGCGCTCGGCGTGCCGCCTCTGCTGCAGGTGGTGCTGCTGCTGCCGGTGGTGGCGCTTGCGGATCTCGTAGATGTCGCTCAGGCTGCGCGAGGGCTTGATGGGCACCTCGGTGTAGGCCCGGCGCCGCCGGTAGTGCCGGTAACCCACGCGGCCGTGGCACGTGTAGGCGAAGGCCTGGCGGGGGAAGGCGTGGTGGCGCCGGCGCCGGACCGAGCTGCTGCAGGGCCTGGAGCCCAGGCGGACGGTGGGGAGGGCCAGGCCGAGGGCGTGGCTTTGGCCGGGGGCGTGGCTTTGGCCCAGGGCGTGGCCGTGGGTGCCGGAGGCGCTCGACTCTCCGTTGGGTTCTTTGACCTGCGGAGGGAGCAGCCAGTCGTTGCCGGACGGCGTAGCCGCGACCCCGCCCGGCTCCTGCTGCGGGCTCGTCAGGCCGCTCGCGCTCTCTGGGGGAGAAGGCGGGGGATCGTCGAAGACGGGCAGCTCGGCCCCGCCCAGGAAGCGCATCCCCTCGTTCAGCTGCAGATCCAGCGTCCTGTCGGCCCTGCTCATGTCCAGCGTCCTGTCGGGCATGCTCAGGTCCAGCGATCGGTCCACCATGGCTAGCATGGAGTCGCTCTTGCTCCTCATCAGGCAGGCGGCGGTATCGTAGCCGCGCTCCTCAGTGATGGCGTCCATGGGGTAGAGGGAGAAGGGCAGGGAGAAGGGCAGGGTAGTGGATGCTGGGATCTCCTCCTCTTCCGGCCCGTCCTGCAGGGGATTGTACTTGTTCTCGTCGATGCTGAACAGGTGCAAGCCCACGGAGGCGATGAAGAGGATGGAGGCGAAGAAGAAGAGGATCTGCTCCTGAGATTTGAAGGCCCGTCCCAGCAAAGTGTGGGTCCAGTCCAGACCCCCCAGCATGTAGCCCACTGCTCCTCCCAGCCCTGCACACGAGTGTGTACATGCACACAGACACATGCATACATCCACACATACACACAGAAGAGAGGGTGAAGAAAAATGCCTTAATTGTCAAAGAATGGAGAACCTGAAGTCTTTGACTGCACTTAACTACCTTAATATTGCAAGCATGTAATTCAGTAATTTTCTGGAAAAAGTCTACAGGAGTTTGAAAATTAATCTTGGAGCTCAGCTGGATGAATCAAACTAATGGCCTCTATGATATCTTAGATTTATGATATGCTTGCATACAATATTCATTATCATACCCCCTTAAAAATAAACAGCCACAGATCAACTGTCAACATTTTGGTCCTCTGATGGTGAAACATGACAGTACGATCGATCAGCACGTCAGTGGCTGAGCAAGTCTGAGTGTCTGACTGTGCAAGTGGTATTAGTGTTTTTAAGGTATTTCCTTCAGTTACAACCAAAAAAAAAACATTTACCAGGAGTAAGTTTAGAAATAATCCTGTGAAAAGAGTTGTGTCTCATACCGGCTGCAAAAGCATGGATGTTGAGGGCCATGTCCTGCTCTTCATTGCTGGCCACATCCAGCAGATAGGCCCTGATGGGCCCCTCGGCAGCATCTGCACAGAAGTCCAGCAGCACCACGCCCACCACTGTCAATACTATGCCAATAGTCTGCCTGCCTGGCACATCCCCAATGGCAAGCCCTGAAACACAGGGAGGCACCAAATATCTTTCTGTGACTTAAAGGAGAGAGAGAGCGAGAGCAGTGGGCATTTGGCAGCATACTATACTATAGTGAATAGGGATTCCTAATCCTTAATTAACTCTGCAAATATACAGCAATACAAGTAAATATGTCAAGTAAAGTGGCCCTGGATAAATGTTTTCTGTCTGTAAATATACATACGTGATGCTATGATTCCTATCGTTATATTTTTCATTTTTTGAGGTTGCCTTTTGAGGTATGAGCCCAAATAAACTTTTATTCACATTTTTCTTTATTGCTCAATTTTCAACCATCTCAGTCTTGCGAAATCCTCTGTAAATTACATCTGTTTGCCAGAATGCTTGCTGCCTCTTGCCAGTAGTCGCTGCAGTCCAACAGTTTTGGTGCACATTTTAAGCAACTGGCACAGGCAGGCACTGGAATCAAAAAAAGTCTAGTTTTCTCAGTAGTCAAGGAAATAACCTTGTGTTGCTGTTGGCTGTCATATGGAATTGAATTTAGAAAAATTCTACCTTGAATTTTCCTTTAGTAATTCATAGTACCTTTGTAGCTGATATTAAAGGGATAATGTCTATGTTTAAACACAGAAATGCAGAGGAAGAAGAAGAATTTGTTTATGCTGTGTATTAACAGGGAACATAGTCTTTAAATTCACAAGGAAACTCTTTGACTGGTGTTTTGACTGGCTATGCCAGTGTTGTCATAGAAACCCACTAAACCCACTCACCAATTAAAGAACCATTGAGGAAGAGGGCCACACCCAATAGCACTCCCACGCAGAGCCCCAGGACAAACGGCCGACGCCGACCCCATTTCAAGGTACAGCGGTCACTAGCTGAGCCAATCAGAGGGGTGAAAATCAGGCCCAGGATGGGGCTCAAGAACCAGGTCAGGCTGTAGTACTGCTCCGGCAGACCTGGTGGGAAGGATGAAGGACAGTCAGGGCTAGGCCTTTTCAGACACCCAGGGAAGAAGCCTGCTCAGTTCTACACACATGCAATCCCCAGGGTTTTGTTTCCCTACACACATCAGTTAAAAGCTCAGCTCAGGAGCTGGCATCACTGATGAGAGATGCTTTTACAGGGTTCAACAGGGCTCACATTTTAGGAGCATTTGCTCCAGAAAATTGATGTGCGCTAACTGGAAAAATACACTAACATTGAAGCAGAATATTCCACAAATGTTATTAGGTCTCGACCTGGCAATCCGCAAGCGCAATTTTTCTGGAATGCCAAGTTCGGCCCTCATTCACACGACCCTTCAACGGTATAGTTCTGGAACACTGCCAGATTAGGCGTGTGAGAAAATGGCCAGCAACTCACTGAGCCCTTTGATTGGTAGGGTGGAATTTGGTAAAAAGATGGACATTGTGCCAAGCTGGGTATTCGATCAAAAGGGAAAGATATACGTAGCCACTATGGAAGCATATTAAGAGGCAGTCTGGTTTTACCAAGAGCAAAATAAGTCAAACGGCCAAGATAGTTTCAATGGCTTTTTAATGGCAATTAATTATTGGTAAGGGTGCTGGATCAAAGAAACTGCCTCCAGTGTGATCGCTTATCATTGAACCATATTTCAAGGTAAAACTTACTCCATCTGCTATTAAACTGTAACCTTCCTATTGTCACGACCAGACCACTTTATGGGATAATATCTAACAGTTTCTCAGGTTGTCTGTCATTCATTCACATCCAGTTCCTCTGAAGCAATAACATGCAATAAGCAATAAAAATAAAAAAATGAAATATTGTGACCTTTGTCACCTCTAACCTTAGAGGACATAGCAACATTAACTTTGCTTAGGAAATGGTAGTTCAACATTTTCAGAACCTTCTAAAATATTGAATTATATTCAATAAGTAAATGCTGCTGGAATTCTCTTCAAAAATAAAAAGTCCCATGCCTTAAAGAACTGTATAAAGTAGAAATCTGTAGAATACCAATGGTCCTATGGGTAAACTACAAAATCCACGCATCTATAAACAAAAGAAACCTGCATAGGCACCCCTCCACACAAAAAAGCACCACGTGGGCACGCCAGCTGATAAATTGGGGTTCGCCTCCCGCTTAAATTCTCCGCAACAGGAAAACAGGAAGCCAGAAATGTGCTGACTCACGCATTCCCGCTATACGTACCAAACTTTGTAGACTCCATTGTTCGTTTTTGCGCTAGAGGCAAGCATTCCTGGAAATGCCCGTCTTCTTGCTGCTATGGCAAATACTTAACATTTCTGGCTTCCTTTCTGATGGGGCAACCGTGGGTTACAGCATAACTCATTCGCTATATGACTCTGCACCAGTTTTTTTTTTTCAATTTGTGGCAAATTAATTATGTTATTTATGGGATAGTGTGGCATCATGAAACCCGAGCTAAGTGTTATAATCAACTGATTTGATACAATCAATAATTTTTCATCAGAAATTAAAATCAATAAATCCTTATTTTTTCTACAGGACCATTTACAACAAACAGGTTGTCTCAAAGCACTTTGCAATTACTTTCCGATGTGGGAACAGCGGAAAATTATTTCCCAACCCCTTAAAAAAAAGTCTGGTTAATACAGGACAATCACAGGTCAGAGTGGCTCCAAATGTCATGAGTCACTGAAATCTGTTTTCAATGAATGGGGCAAAATATTTTGGCTTGGTTAGTCAGAAGAAACAACAGTAAGGACAACAGGCCATTCATCCCGTCTAGACTTGCCCGTCCACAGTCTACTGCTGCATCTAGCACTGTGCAAAGCCTGGCTTTCATTTGCGAAGACTAACAAGCAAATGAGTATATGGAAAAATAGGTAACCTAGAAAACTGCCACAAGGCTGCGAGCGTGTTATTGAATTTACTAGCTAACTCGCTAGACTGTGGGACACCTAGTCCTTCATAGATTTACTCAAACTTAAGGGATGCAAGAATGGTCAATGATTAGACAGTTGGTATACTAACAGCTACAATAATTTAATTGCCATATAAGCACAAGAATGCAAGGGATATTATACAAATTGTACAAATCATGTCACTAAAAAGCCTTCAGTGACATTCAGACTTTTTTAAAGCAACTCCACAAAAAATATTAAAATCACCAGGTTTTTGCAGTCATACATCCTGTTATTCAAACGCATGCACTGGTGAATTTTGTAAAACACAAGGAGTTTGGCTAGTCCACTATGCAGTGGGATGTGGAACTTTATTTTCAACTATTTAAACTGTAAAAGTTTGAAACTATTTTGCGTACCCAAGTACTGATGGGCAAAAGAGGAAACCCATACAATTAGTTTGCAAGCTATCCACTGGGAAGGGGTAACATGTTGTTATCACAGCTAATTGTGTTTATTGACATAAGTGCATATACAACGAGTAATAATGTTTGTGATATACAAGATGAACTAGCTTTTAAGCCAGCCAGTCAGCTAGCCAAGCTAGTTAGCTGTCTACCTTTTGCAGTTGGTTAGCACTGCTAATCTGGGCTTCTGGGTGGCTCATTCGGTTAAGGCAACATGCTGTGGTGCAAGGATGAGCCCCACAATCTCTAAAATCTAATCCAGACTGTGGCAGTGCTGACTTTACCAGGTAGCCCCATGGGGTGACATGTAATTGGCGAGTTTGTCGCCTAGGATAAATGAGACCCGGACTATTCTTGGTTCCCTTGGTGTTCCTTACCTATCTGCAGCAGCACTGGCGTAACCAGGGCCGTCTCCATAGCATAGCAGAACTCGCGGCCGAACATGATGGCTCCATGCATGACCCACTGGCGAAGGGGGATTCGCTCAGCTGGACCCTCACTTGCTGACCCCTCCTGGCTCTCGGTCTCCTGCTCCATCTTGGGCTCTTTAGCAGGTTCCACCACACTTGTCACCAGGTCTGGGTCTGAGCCAGAGCTCTGGGGAGCCATGGTCACGGACATGTAAGCAGGAGCTGGAGGGAACGCTCCGATCCCAGAAAACTATTGATGGCGCAGATTCTCCCTCACTGTCACCAGCTGCTGTGGTTGTCTTCCCTTTGCCTTGCGACCACAGTTCCTGCCAACACCATTCAAGGCCAAGACACAGTCCTCTGTCAGAGGTCTGCTGTCTTTACGGTCGGTTAGATTGAGTGAAAGTCCATATCAGTGGCCATTGGGCTAGTACATGTGTCATGATTTCTATGGAGATGCTGATTTGGGCGGTGATGGGGTGGAGCTGAGGGAAGGAAACACAGGCGAGAACTCCGCTGTAGAGCCCCATGGGACACCCAACTGATCTAGAGCCATCCAGAATGAGGGAGAGAGACAAAGAGGGAAAAACAGAGGGATGCAGAGATTAGTTGAGAAAAAGCAGAGACTGCATTTACAAGGTCTTTAGCAACAACCGCATCGTAAGGAAATGAAACTGCATTTGAAAAGATCTCTGAACTGTCACATGCTGCACATGTACCTAACACCGAACCAGCTTGCTCTCGTTACCTCTTTTCACCATGCATTGCATCTCCATGTAGCAGATGTCCACATCATGGGTTATTTACATACAATACAGGCAGTCATAGCTATTACCCATTTTTACAATATTTGGTGACAAAATTCAAATTAAGTACCACGCTCAACATGACAGCACCATTACCTCACTTGGAACACCAACTGCCTCCTCCTGGTTATAAGATCAGTTGTCTAACTAACACTGCAAGTCATCTATTTCATTTGAAGAACTACATTTTGAATTATAATGTTTGCATTTATAACTTATTAATTTGGTTTACCATGAGATTTGCTTATTTTTTAACAAATATAATATGCCCATGTTTATAATTTGAGACTGCAGCCTCCTGGACTTATTTAGTCAGCCGGCTCTGGCTTCACTCATAAGGACTTCTGAAAAATACAGGCTAAAAATAAAAAATCTTTTTGCAGGTCTTCACTCTCAATGGGATGTTTGGCCTATTTTTAGATTTTCCATCACAACTACAGCAGAAGGCAAGAGGGCATAGAGCTGTAGTGTATGTGGCTAAAACTGAGGGCTTTTGGTATCAAATTTCCAGTCATTTTCGAATCAGTTCTTTATAATGCAGATAAGCTTTTGCAGAGTAATTTGCCGTTAAGTAGCTGATTAGAAATTTATGGTCAAAACAATGGAGAATGTTTTAAATTTAAATACACAAACATGTACTAAAGTGATAGCTCACTTTTTGGGTTTTTTGTTTTGAGTATTATTTCAGTTTTAATGTAAGATATTGATTGGCTGAGTTTTTCTGGGCAATAAAAGATATTTTAGTTATTTAGGCCTACAGAAATTAAGAAGAGCTGCAGGTTTTACAAAGGCTGGTATGGGGGCATTAAGCAAATTAATACAGTTTGACTACCCCACAAAGCACCTGCGCATTACGCCTCCAGAGGTTGTTCACATGTATATTATCCAATTGTTCTTCACAAATTTGCAATCTTAGTTTGGGTTTGGAACCATCTTCTGTGGCACGTGCAAGTCACATGCAAAGGACATTGCGGTGTGGCTTCCTATATCATTAGTACACAAGTACTTGTGAGTGAAGAGCACATGACTGCAAAACTAAAAAGGAAAGAACTACGTACACTGTATAAAACTGATATTTATGTTTAAAAATTGCAAACAAATGTGGTAGGATTCAGGTGCACAACCTCTGGAAACATTACCTCATTTTACAAGCTGCTTTTTAGAGTTAGAAACGTATTGCCTTACTTTAAACCTTAGTTTGAACGCCCAGTACCCACTGTTGTAATACCAGCTGGGCATCATACACTTTTGTAAGTATATCAAAAAGATCCTTTGCACATAAATCTGTTTGGATAACATCAAAAACATACACTAAAGCTGAAATAATATCAAAACCTTCTCAGAAAGTTAACTATCACTTTAACTGAAAATGAGACTGACATGAGGGACATCTGGGGAAAACTATTAGGCTAATTAAAATGAGAAATTCCTTTAGGCCAGACAGCTCCCCTGGGGCATCCTCAAAAAGCGTTTTAATGTAAGCTGAATTTCATTACACAAACATAACATGTAACCCATAACCTCCAACGGCTGCTGATGATTAAACAAGACCTTTTTTGCGTTATAAACAAAACATTTCCAGTGGCACTTAAAATATGTATAATACCTGTTTTCCCCTAAGGCCTGAGGCTAAATCAATCATAGCCAGACAAAATATACAGTACAGCCTAGCGCTCATCCAGACAAAATGTACTGTGACTCTTTAGCCCCTCAAAACATCAAGAATTAGGCCTACATTTCTTCCATATCATTCTAGAACTATTTCATAGATCTTTCCTGGTAGCTGCTTGGCCAATACACTTGCTGTCTGTAGATCTAAATACTTAAAAACTCAAAATTACAACCTACCTAAGACCCCTCCCTTCTCTTGAATATAATCACATAAATATAATTACATTTCCAAATATAGGACATATTTCATCAGGGGCATGGCCATCGTTGTCATATGCAATATTTACATGCCTTCTACAAGTCAGCCTATATCTTCCTAGGACAGTAACATGTACAAATTCCTGTGAGGAAAATAAACTCCCGCTACTCTAATTCAAAACAGTGGATCCATAATGGAAATACTGACCTCTGGTTGGAGAATGGAGCCTCACAAATGGGCAGTACATATTCGGTGAGATGATAAAACTGATCAGCTGGAGGATTCAGACTCAAGCACAGAGCAGTTCTTTGACCACAATTAACACAGATTGTTCCAGTAAATTCTCATATGAATGGCCAATAAGAAAACATGTACGCAAAACAGATTACCTTGGCTAAGATTGTCCCAAGTAGTATAAATGTTGTCACAGGCTATATCCTGAATTGTACAGCATTGGGCTCACTGAGGTATGTTTGTCAGATGAATGGTCATCATTTGCAGCTCTGCCAAACAAGAATGAACTTGCTTGTAAATTCCAAATTCCACTGGTTAATCTACTAGGGGTGTATGGAAATGGAAATGGACTGCATTTATATAGCACTTTTATCCAAAGCGCTTTACAATTGATGCCTCTCATTCGCCAGAGCAGTTAGGGGTTAGGTGTCTTGCTCAAGGACACTTCGACACGCCCAGGGCGGGGTCTGAACCGGCAACCCTCCGACTGCCAGACAATCGCTCTTACCTCCTGTGTATAATACACACCTTGCCCCATCAGAAAAGACCGCACTACACTTTCATAAAATGTAACATGGCATACATTTTTTACCAAGACATGTTCCAGTGTTCTTTTCCACTGAAGACCTGATGTTTATTAACTGCAAGCTATAGTAGTTCCACACTAATCCAGGACACTAGAATGGCTGGCTAATAATTAACACCGGGACTGGCATCTAAACTAAGCTGCCATTCACAAATCTGCCCTCCCGTATCAGCTCTGATCTGTACTCACAAACACAAACAATTCTATTCCAAATGCTATCTCACAAACACTGCCATAAGTCAGGTGACAATTGCTAAAGAGCACAGCAGTTGCAAGCAACAATTTAACATTTATGAGAAATACATTTAAAAACTTTCAATTGAGATGACCTAATTGATTGCAGTATACTGGCTGCACAGTAAAGCCATGCATTTACCATTTTAATGGCTGAAAAACATTACAGCAGCTCACGTGTCTCCACCCTTGCTCACCACCTAGCAGCTTATATGAGGCAGCTTATGTGATCTTAATTACATCTCTGGAAAAAGTGCCCAGAGGGCTTTCTGTCATTTTTTAAACAGTTTTTTTAACATAGGACAACACACACTCATACACATACACACTGTATACATTTCATACAAATCAGAAAGCAGGTTATGTACATTTGTACTCTATTTGACAAAATGATTAACCAATTAATTTGAATTATGGACATACGTGTTGTATTTATATGTGTCTATGGCCATGGGAACAGGTTTAAAGTGATATGTTTGGTACACTTTTTTTGTTGGTTAAATTTCTTCATATTACAATACATCCCTCAAACAAATGCATAACAAAACAAATCAAGCAACAGGACTTCTTTCTAAAGAGTCACTATCCAATGTCATTAGCTAGTTCTGAATTATTTCCAGGTCATTGTACTGTAATGGCAGTTAACCAAATAAGCAATGTCAATATTTTGAAGTGGTAACTCTGTAAATACCCACAGTAACCAAATTCTTGCACCTTTTCTCCTTCTCTCCCAAACTAAGGGAACTTACCTGCTGTCTGTTTCTGGAGGTAACAGGAATGGCCACCCCACTCCACACAAAAGAGAAGAAAAAACCACACACCGATACACTCAACCAAATGAAACAAAGTAAACCACGACTAAGCAAACTTAGAAGCATGCTTTAGGTTCCCCAGTGAAGCTTCAATCGGTCATAATCCGAAAAGAGAGGAAGGAGCATGCCTGACTTTCTACCAACAATCACAGTCCACTGGCAGAATCATCAAGCTGAGACGAATCAGGTCATCCACACACAATTTCAGAATGTCAGGAGAAGTTTTTTAACTGGACGGTGCTCTCGATGCCCCACCCCTTTGAGGCTCCACCCCTTACAGGGGAGGGCAGGGGTCTCTCCCCTCTGCATATTTCCCAGTGCAGCAGAGCTTGCGAGAACATGTTCAGATTAACTTCGGGTGGAACACACGTGCAGGTTTCCTGCCTCATTTCTAGCTTTACCGAAAGGTCTCTTCTAATTTCACATTATTCTTTTTAAATACTTTCCTCCTGTTAGTTTTGTGACCATTTACATGTCTACATTTAGCACTGAGGTCTCATAGCTGTTCAATAAGGGAGTGAGAGTGAGTGTGAGAGAGAGAGAGAGAGAGAGAGAGAGAGAGAGAGAGGGAGGGAGAGGGAGAAGGAGAAGGAGAGAGAGAGAGAGAGAGAGAGAGAGAGAGAGAGAGAGAGAGAGAGAGAGAGAGAGAGAGAGAGAGAGAGAGAGAGAGAGAGAGAGAGAAACCTGTATTGCAAATCCCAATACAGGATGTTACACTTCTTACTATACAAAGTCCATTTGTAGCAATGTACTTATGATGGTTTTCCAAGGTATTTATGATGTCTTCCATATCAGAATGACATGACATGATTTAAGGATTTATAACCTAGTAGTGTAGAACATGCAATGTAGCATGGTGTAAATGAAACAAAGCTAGCTAACTGCAATGCAAGGAAAACGTTTTACGACAACAGTGGAGTAGAGCTGGCGAATGGGTCGCTTGCGTTAAGCCGGGCTGGCACTACTGTATTAAAGGTCCAGGAAACGGAAATATCTGAATTCTTTGCTGGAGTGTTGTTTTAAACCTTTTCTGCATTCACAAATGAAATATTTTTGGAATGCCTAAGCATTGTGCCTTCTCTGGATGCAGAAACACCATTACGTTTCTTTCTTTTCCAAAAAATTAAGTGGCCCACAAGAAATGGGTTTAATTTCTGGAGGCCCACGGGCATTACAATATTGCAATATTCTCAACAGTTAGGCCTAATATTTGTAGTGCCCATTTTTGCGAGGAGGACTTAACACCAACTATTTTACAAAACCAATGTGGCTTTCCTAAAAAGCTAGTGCTGGTGAATGATGCAGTGCCTTCCCTCCCCTCATCTTCCTCCCAACTGATGCGGTTAGTGACACTCCCGGCTGTAACAGAACAGAAGTGTGATGGTTCAGTAAGTAGGACAACCATTAGCTAGCAATAATTAAATAGCGCTCAAGCTTAGACATGCGGAATCAAAGACTTTCTTTATTTGGGTGTAATGTCCAGAGTTTGAAACTGCTGTAGTGAAATGTTAGTGTACAGTAGCTCAGTGTTACGTTATTACGCATTGATTAACTATACGATGGTAAAGCCTAGCTTATGTTGCTTTCTTTCGTGTTGTCTGGTAATCTAATGTTACTGCACTGGACAACTTACTTTAACCTAGACATGGGTAATGGTTTACATATGATGTGTCATACGAATACGAATTTTAATGAACGCAGGACACACACCCATCTTGTCCTTTTCTGCTGAACAGGTTACGATAATCTAACAGTGTTTATTACAATTTAATGGTCATAATTGGGTAAAAGAAAAACTTGAAAGCAATATTAACAACACAATCAGTTGTAACTTCTGGGGAATGTAACCACAGTTTGAATCCAGTTTCCTGGACCTTTAAAAGCATGGAAAACACCATTGGCTATTATCAAATGCAGCATTACTTTTTAACTTTGGCAAGAACAACATGTAAGGTTTCATGCATGCAGTTATACTGAGAGTAGACTAAAGCTTTCACCTGTAAATGTTTCCTAAAAACAAATAGTTCACTTTCAAAGGGCAATGACACCCTAAAGATGACCGATTTTTTAAGCAAGCAGAGTGTTGTTATTAACTCCACTCACATGACCCAAGTAGCCTATATTTCAAAGGCACAAATACACCCACACAGTCTTCAGAGGCACATTGTATCATGACAAACATTTTTGTCGAAGCTACACTTTACACTGTATGAGTATTGTAGTGATTTAAAGGAATCCATCCCCCTCCCCTCACCCCACATTTTTCAACCCTGTAACACATGTGGTTGCATTACGCACTCTTGCTGGAGTGTGTCTACCCCACCAATGCACTCAACAGCACACCAAGCAGTGACTAGTTTATGCCCTACAGGCCATGTAGTACTACAGGAAATCAATCAGATGAGGCACGTCCCTCACTGAGAAAAACCGAAAACCTGTGGGTGCCTAGCACTTAATGCAGTACTAGCATGGAGAACCCTGGCCTCCAAATCCCACTCCACTCCAGTTGGGTTTTTTGTTTGCTTTCACAAAAACAAAAGCACAAACTAACATCTGCTATCATAAAGCACACTGCTAACATTAATTTTGTGTGTACAAGTGCTGTGACTACCCATGCAGGGACTAGAACCTGCTGTTTTTAAGAATCAGACAAGAGTACATGTTGCACTATATGAGCCAATTGTGATTTATTTCCACTGAACTAATTAAAGTTTGGGATGACATACCACAAATTTACAGGCCTGTGAAGTCATATATGCTGATACCACATAACCTATCAATGTTAATCTGCCAGGAACTGAACAGCACCTTATACAGCAGGCATTCCTTTATAAGCACCTTACAATTTGTAAGTGCATAACAGAGCGATATCAACAATCATTGCAACCTTGTAATAATTATTGTGATTATAATCAGATAACTTTTTAGTTGTCAAAAAGAAATACGTTTGCTGATATCTGCTTATGCCGCTCAATGGCAGTGCTGACAGTTCAAGTCTTGGGAAAGTCACTGCTGATTTTCAGTACACACGACACACGTATTAGCCTAACTGATGAGAGTGAATACGGTAGTCACTCTCAGTAAACTGTACACATTTAACCACTTAGCGAGGGAATTCATTATTTAGGCATGTACTCTCCTCTCCTGCCCTCCAGAACACATGTAACTATAGCGACGTTTACTTTGGACCAAGATGGTGGCCGGTTCGCAAGCAGTTTTAGGTTCTTTTGACAGCTCCAGTAACCTGAGGCGTGAGTTTACTATGTCCGACAAACTATTATGAACGACAGCGGTGCGGCACGCCTTTTCTCCTCATGAATTTAGCACTTCCGAACGAGGGTTTTTCTGTGAATCATAGCATTTTGAAATAATTTCAAAAACCCGTTGGTTCTGTTTTGGCTCACTTGGGTTTTTTTTTTTTTGAATGCCCTCCTTATAAGTACTTTTAAGTAATTCGGTCTCCCGTTCTGTTCCAAGCTACCTCTACCTTGCGCCATTTTTTTCGAACATAGTACGAAGAGGAGGAGTTGTGCGTGGCACCTTACGTCACACATAACAACTATAGTTGTTGAGTATGGCTCTGGCACAGACTACGCTGACCATCAACAAACGAAGCGAAATTCGTTAGTTACCACCTGGACATTTCAGCTAGTGGCTGCGGTTGTAGAATGCAATTGTCACTCTCTTCTATAACCGAACTCGCGAACTGTGTCTGAATTTAACAGTATTGAGTACCCCAGTGAGGAGTGACAACCGTATTTAGCCGCAGTGTGTACGTGGCCATTATGATATCGCTCAGCTCCTAAAGTCGTTATTTGAATAAAATACGACGTCATGTTCACTGTATTAATGAAATTAAAAGGTAATTCTAGAAACGACAGGAGGGTCTTTGGTTCTCAATGCCAGGTAACGTACAGTCCCTGGCATAGCTCATTATATTAAAAGATTGTGCCATCCTATGATTAAGGCGTGTTGTTGGGTAACACGGGTATGGTACCAGAGACTGTAAAAAATATGGTACAGACTGTAGGTAACTGACGTACTGTATATAGTACGTGACCTGTCTTTACGAGCTAACGTTGTGCAACTCTTAACGTTACCATAACGTTACTGTATTGTACTGTTGTACAGCACGCCTCCATGAAAGCGGGTAAAGTTCTCGTGTATATGTGATATAAAACTCAATACAGGTATCCAACCAACACGGACTAGTAGTAACACTGAAGTATCTACATAACGTTGTCACCAGATATCAATAAAAAGATAATCTTAATTTAGGTTTTTCGGAAAAACGGTTTTGATTCCATTTCCCGTTCCACGAGACCGAAAAACAGATTTTAAATGCCTGAGGCCGAACGTTAGTGTCGAGCCATTATGGGAACAACGCGGCTCATTTATTTGACTATAATACTGACAAATACGGTGTATTAAATACTTGTTTAATTGACAGTTAGGTATCTGATATCTTACTGCAAATATAAACATCGATTTTCATTGACAGCTGCCTATTGGTAGTTAAAGCATACCGGTAGTTAACTTAGCTAATTACCCACCTGTCTAGTGTAGCTAAGTTATCGTTAGCTCACAGACTAACTAAACTTTCGTCACCTTGTCCGAAGGCTGAGTTGCGATATTTTGGGACTTTCGAAGCTGCTACGACAAAACAAAAACCCACTAACTTACTTTACACGGCCCCTTACGTGTTTTGATTGAACTCCACTTCTTTCTGCAGCTTCGATTCGTAACTGACTTTTTTGGTGTGGTTGTGGTACCTGTTGTCATCACCTTTTGAAACGGTGCACGTTCACGGTCACATTAGAATACAAATCAAGTCATTTTATTGGCTTAGCGATCAACCGCCCTCCAGTACGGTACGGCAAGACCGTCCTCAACTGAATGATCCTCAGATTTTTTCTGCGAAACTTTGATTTTTTGTATTGTTTCTGAAGGGTAGACCTATTATTTTCAGAATGTACGTAATTTTTAAGTTGTTCATAAAGAATAGCTCAAGTTTGGGTTTTCATAGGTATTTAGAGAGAAGGTGGATACCAATGTACTTGAACTTCTTTCCCTTCCTTTAGCTTTGCCTGCCGTAATTAGACACGAATTTTGACCACCAAAACCATGCTTCTCTAAGCATCTTTTATTGTAAAAATAACAATAATTTGTAATATGAATGTAAAATGCACAACTGTAATTGTAGATCAGTACCATCACTGCAATGTCCTCCATCAATTATGTAACAGGAACACATGCCTCCTTTGTGGTTGGCTAAACGAATCACTCTTGCCATTGCTACTGATGTGGGTAGGCTAATTCCTTTTCTGTTCCTCTATGAATAACATTTTTCGTTTGTCATAACCTTACAACAGTAAGCCCCTGACTAGTAATAATCTGATATGAAATAAGTCTGCTGAAGTACCAAGGGTGTGCTTTACAAATTAACCAATGGTCAACTATGTCCTCTGATGGATCACTAACTTCCTTTCCCTTTCTCTGTAGTTGTATGCCCGGGGTCAATACTACTCTTGTGGTGATGCTATAGCCAATTATGCAGTGACAATCCCAGCCACAATAAGCACTGGCATAAATTAAATTATTTCAGACCATGGGGTGGCATCCATGCAGCAAACGCTTGTGTCTCTGTGGCACCCAGCTGCCCCTTTTGTAGCTTTTAAATAACAGAAAACTTACCAGTCCAGTGATGTCTACATAGTGTCCACTTTATGTCCACACTCAACGATTCAACCAATTTATTTTTCAGAAAATGTTTCCAGTTTAATCTGCAAAGTACTCCTCTGGTTTCTCCTGATGCTCATACTGTGTCAAAATTTCTTTCTTCACCATTTCATATGCTACATTTTTCAGAATGGGTGTTTTTTCCACAGACTTGTCATAGGTCTTGCTGTTAAGACAGACACTGTAGCAATTTCAACATTTCCCACATGTTCTCCTTTTTTACTCTAGTTGTTTTTAGTTTGGTTCTTACTTTTTTTTAGCAACTCTACTGGCTTCATGACACAATGTCAATTTTATTGTTCCTGTACTGTGCTCCAGCTTACAATTATGTGTGTGTGTGTGTGTGTGTGTGTGTGAGAGAGAGAGAGAGAGAGAGAGAGAGAGATAGTGTGTGTGTGTGTGTGTGTGTTTTCAGCAAAAATTATACTTTTACAGCATCCTTTCTTTGAGCCTGTTGTAATGTGCATCACAGTTATTTCACCGGGTGAATTAGTCACCGACACTACTGTATCCAGGTATACTCATCTCAGTTAATTGAACAGTTGACGTATAATAATCAAGCGGATAACAATAACTAAAGATGATAATTATTGCCTGTAATTGTTGCATTGTGTGTCCATTCTAGAATTATGTTTGTAAGCAAGGCAACATTATTCTTTTGTTTACGGGAAAAACATGCAAAAAACCGTAAGGTACCTATTTATGAGATTTCACCACATTTCATACCACTCCAATAGTAATTTCACAATTGGTCAATAACTGAGTTTGTTGCAACTTCTGGGACAACAATACTGTTTACCACACAGAGGCGCTGTTGTCCTTGCAACAATAACATTCTGAATTCTAAATTTGCCAGGGAACAGTAGCCTTTGTGCTCCTTCTTGTAAACAGAATTGAAAATTCTCATTTGATTTCAATTTTGAAAAAGTCAGTTTTTTCTTTTTTAAAGAAAACACTAGATTGCTGCTTGGTTCATTTCTGAATACTGCATTACACTGCGTCGGAAAGGTGTTTTGGCCTGAAAGTGATGTGTGTCGACACTCTGAGCCGAGCTTAACTGCCAACAGTCAATGTTCGAAATTCCCACACGTGTTTCCGAAAACTACTAATACCATTAATGAAGGCATTGGTGTGAGTTAAAGCTAACCTAAATGGCAGTTATCTAGTGTTTTCGGATCATATGCCCCACTGAAATTAAAAGAGAAAAAGTGCACTTCCTTTGCACTTCCATGTCTCCCTCCCTCACCCAGAAATAACAAAATCCCCCTCTCCCCAATCCCCCCCCCCCCCCCCGACCTGGACTGCTCAGCAGGTTAAGCTCTCCACGCAGTGTCCTAGATTACCCAATTTGGGTCAAGGCCTTTCTGATGCTGCTTTGCTTCCTTCAGCACTTACCTAATCCCCTCCTTCTCTCTTGCTCTCTTTATTTTGATTAAAAAAATGATATATTACAAATTCCCCAAACAAACCAAAATCTTTATAGTATTAAAATAAATAAATAAACATGTATGATGTATTCCATTTAGCTACAGTTATCCCTCAGGTATTGATTGAAGTGTCAACCAGGAAGCCAGTGAATCACAATTCTGAAGTTTAACCAACTGATTTGGATGGGATTGACATCAAATTCTGAACAATTACTGATAAAAAAGAAACATTAACAAAATTGCATTCATGAAATACTAATTTTTTTGCAAGACTGAAGTTAACTGATGATGGCATTTTAATAGTAATTTAATTGTTGCTTCTCAGTAAACAATATCGTTACAGTGCTGTGAAAAGGTATTTGCCCCCTTCCTGATTGTATCTATTATTGCTTATTTGTCACACTGAATGTTTTCAGATCTTTTGACTAAATGGAATATTTAGGGAACCTGAGTAAACACAAAACACATTTTTAAAATTATTTAATTTATTTAATGAAAAAAGTTATCAAACACCCATATCACCCATGTGAAAATGTACTTAATAAACTGGTTGCATCACTTTTCACAGCCATAACTGCAACCATCACTTCTTATAATTTGATATCAGTCTTTCACATCACTGTGGAGGAATTTTAACCTGCTCTTCTTTGCAGAACTGCTTTAATTCAGACAAATTGGTGGCTTGTTTCAGGTCCTGCCACAGCATCTCTGTTGGGTGCAAATCAGGCCACTATACTATAGGCCACTTCAAAACTTGAATTTAGTTTCTTTTCAGCCATTCAGTTGTGCACTTGCTTTTGTGTTCTGCATCATTGTCTTGCTGCATATCACAATTATGCCTCAGCTTCAGCTCATGGACAGATGACCAGATATCCTTCTCAAGAACATTCTGGTTCCTTCAATCATGGCAAGTTGTCCAGGTCCCAAGGCAGAAAAGCATCCCCAATCCATCACACTACCACTACCATATTTGACTATTGTTATAATGTTCTTACTGTGAAATATTGTATTTGCTTTACACAAGACATAAAGAGACCCATGTCATCCAAAAAGTTCCACTTTTGACTCATCTCATTTGACACATTATCCTGGGAAGATCATCCAGGTGCTTTTTTTTTTTTTTTTTTTTTGCAAAAGTGAGATGAGCATTGATGTTTCTCTTGGTTAGCAGTGGTTTCTGCCTTGCTACTCTCCCATGAATCAGTGCCCAGTCACGTTCTTATTGTGGAGTCATGAACACTGACCTTAGCTGAGGCTAGAGATGCCTGCAGTTTGTTGTTGTTCTTCTGGGACCTTTTGTGACTTCCTGGATGAGTCATGGTGGCTTTGGAGAAATATTGGCAGGCCAGCCACTCCTAGGAAGATTCACCACTGTTCCAAGTGTTCTCCATTTGGAGATAATTGCTTTCACTGTGGTTCAGTGGAGTACCCAACCCTTAGAAATGGCTTTGTAACCCTTTCCAGAATTATATATTTCAACAACTTCTTTTTCATCTCTTCTGGAATTCCCTTTGATAGCGGCATACTGTGCTTATAAAAACTTTGCGGTACTTCAATACTCTGATGTTAAGGTTCCATAGGAGTGAGGTTTAGATTAAACAGGACTGGCTGCAATCAAACCTGGATGTGTTCAATCAGCTGAATCTAATTACCAATTAAAATTGGTTAATTAAGTAACTAATACTTTTTCACATTGGTGATGTGGATGTTTGATAACTTTTTTCATTAAATGAAATAATTTTAAAAATGCATTTTGTGTTTACTCCATTTCTCTTTGTCTAATATTACATTTTGTCTAAAGATAATCATTCAGTGTGACAAACATTCAATAATAGAGGAAATCAGGAAGGCGGAAAATACTTTGTCACAGCACTGTATCTGCCAGATTTGAGATCAGACAGCACAAAATCTCTCTCTCTCTCTCTCTCTCTCTCTCTCTCTCTCTCTCTCTCTTCTACTAGCATTTATTGAAGTAAGATGATATTGATACTAAGATAATTTCTGGGGATGTGCTCTACTCCCTCGTCCCTGTACTACATAGCAAAAATATTTGTCTGAAATTATGAGAGTAATACCAGTTGGCTGCAATATAGGAAGCCTACATATTATGTTACATCAATGAGAAATATTTGTGATTATTGTGCTACCACAACTATTACTACAGCTACAACTAGGTGTATTGTCAACAACTGAAAATAAATAAAATGTACAGCAACATTCCATATAGGCCCACTGAGTTGTTGGCAGTGCATCTCTAAAGTTACGGCATACACAACAGGGAGAGGTGACTTTCGTGCCGAGCTTGGATGAAGCTTCCGAATGGCCAAAGTACCTGTCAATCACTAGCCTACGCTTACTGATTCATCAGCCTGTTGCTCCTAGTGTACACTTTCACAGTCGAATTTGTTACCGTGTGATGCAGAGAACGTGAAATGGCCTCGTCCAACGTGTTACTATAGCGTAGAGACTACTTAAATTGGAGAAAGGCAAATGAAAAGAGCCCCTGTCTCATCGCAACTTCAGAATTTCGTATTGAAGAGCATCTGGTGATAAGGAGTAGGGGGGATACAAGGAGGAACGAAGAAATAATACAAAAGCAATACGTATCCGGTGTGATTCCACAAAGAAAGCAGAAACGAGAGGAGGGAACCAGGGAGAAAGTAGTAACGTTAGCAAGTAATAGCGTCAGCGACGAAGGAGCCAGATTTGCTGTGCGAGAGATTTGCTTTTGTGTTCCTGCCATCACGCATTTGTTAAAGGAACAATGAGGAACATTTGGATTATCTGGATGTGCGTGACGGTGGCCTTTCTTACAGGGGAAAGGGTAAGTTTTGAAAAGGAATAATGAATTTTACTAAACAAATTTAGTAAGGAATTCTTCTACTGAATCTGATAGTTCGGTGTAGTCTACACAAGCTACAGGTAGCCATTCTAATTGTTTTGGTGTTTCTTTTCTCCGTTGGGTAAACGTGCTACCTTATCACAATAAATAACCTCTCCATTGACTTGAACGAATGAAAACATCTCGTGTATATTTGAAGTTGATGTTATGTATCGTTAGGCATAGGCTAAAGACATCGGCACAATTGCGCATTGCAATTGACTTTTTTGGGAGCTGGATCTAAATAAACAACGGATTGAAAGAAATGTAGTCTCTCGATTTGAAAGTCATAACTTACAAATTGAGATTTAAATTTGAGCGCCAGCGCTACCACTTTCACATATGACGAAAAAGGTATGAAAATGAACAATTACAGTGTTAAAACAATGTAGCCTACTCAAGATAATTGAGGGTTCTCAGTCCTTCGTACGATTGATGAGGGAAGGTATGGGCATTATGGTCTCTCTAAAAGTATGCTTATATGTAATAGCAGAAGACACGTAGATTATTCGATACGGTTTCAGATATCCTTCTGGTTCAAGAAACGACCACAGTAAACATTTTACAGCGTCGAGATCCACTGGTCTTTCTTCTTGTCTGAAAATTAAAGACACAATTATCAAAACAAACAGAAACGAGAAAAATTGTTCTCATCGTAAATAAATAAATAAATAAATAAATAAAATCTAGTTATCTCTTAAGTAACGTATACTCAGGGCATCAGTTAATTCACGACAAGGTAATATTGGCCTGTCCAAAATTGTTGAAAAAATAAAAAAGGCAAGTGAAATTTGTAGGCTACTGTATGTCTCGCACAAACTGAACAAGCACTGTCTCAGTTGTTACGTATGAATGTTTGTAATGCCACAGGCAAGAACTATGCCATTATTTGTCGCAATTTAAATGTATTTTATGGTCCATTCATGTTTTGCATGAATTGTCCAATTATCAGTGCAGGAGTTCAGTTCTTTTGAAGTGAAACTAAGCTTTTGTTCATATGTTTCTTGTTTTGTCTTCTGTGTGTCTGATTGTAGCTTTTATGTCAGCAGTGGAATAGAGTAAAATGTGCTGATAGATGTAGGCAAAATGTTACAAGTCTGCTTGCTTTTCAGCTTCCGCAGATGTGCGCTGAATTCTTGGGGCTCTGTGTATCAGTGTAGGAAATGTGAGCTGTTGCAATTCTGTGTTTATGTTTAGTTGTGATTAGCTGTTACTGCTACTCTTCTGTACTAAAGGTACATTTTCAGATCTAGTCCCTTTAATCCAAAGTTTATGAACTTTCTTCCATGTGATTTCCGAATTGAGCAGTTTTACCAACAGTACAATGGTAAGAAAATATAGCAGTTAGCGTTAAACAGTTCAGGAAATAAAACACAATTGATTGCATGTCCAGAAAGATTGATAGAATTAGCAACCATTATTGTGTAGGTGTTTAAAGGTATTCACAAATCCAAATGAAAGACAAAGAGTACAGTGTAAATATTTGTAAGGACAAAATCCACTGCCATGTTGTATTTTTTTTTTTTTTTTTTGCTGGAAACCTTGAAAATATTCTCTATTCCTCTGTGCTATGTAATTACAGCACAATCTGTAATGTGGTACGCCATACTATTTTTCAGAGAAGTAATTCGAGTCTACAGTTCACAAAATGTCAAAGATAGAATGAAATTTGCATAACATTTTGACACTTTTTTGAGGAGTGATTAGTTTTAAAGACCCTGTCCAATTACTTTTTTCTTTACTTTTTGAAGTTAATTTAGCCAATATGGTGGGAAAAAATATGATTTGAAGTGAAATAATTCTGAAAAGGATAGTTGGAGCACTGAGGAGCATGTTCAAATTAAGGTGACCAGTTAACAGAACATTGAGACCTGGATGGAAAAGGACACCAAAGCCAACTGAATCAGTAGTACGACCGGACTGATTCAAGCTAATTAATTTCATTGATGGGAAGTTTTGGAACATCATCTTTGCCACCTCCAGAGTGGGATCTGAAGCTGCTAGTCAGGTGAATCAGAATGGTGACTAAGTTTGCTGTCTGGTAAGCCAGTTATCTAGTTAGAAGCTGGTTTGTTATCAAGCCTTACACCAGATTTCTGAAGTCAAAAGTCATGTTGGATAGATTTTTGTCTCCTCTAGAAAGCTTCCTTGTTTTCTAATTATTTTACTCCTGATAGCAAAGTCATAACATATCATTGTTTTGAAATTTGATGATGTTATTTCACTGCTCACCTTGTATTGACTCAGCATAGCATTAGTCAGCTAACTTTGGTTGTTATTCCATCTGAGCAATGATCAATGGTCTTCCTCCCTGCTCATCATGTTACTTTTACATTAAATTTAGCCCACACAACCAGTGGTTCAACAAACCATGTTGCCTGAAAAGTCTCTATGGTCCAGTCAGTACTGGAAAAGTGACGAGCAGGTGTATTATGAGCTGGTTTACATCACTTCTGATTGGCTAAACAATGCATTTTATGTAAATGTTTTTGCAAAAACAAGGCCTTCAACTACCAATGCTCCCAGAAATGGGAATGAATGGTGAATGGGAATGATTTTCTTTCATGATGAAAGCTCATTTAAAATCTCAGCAGAATAAGAAGTGCTTAAAATATCATCAAATTATTATTATCTTTTGTCATTTTGTTTCATTTTTATTTGTTACTTCACACAAATGATGAAATGATGGTTTTGATTGCACCGGGTCTTTAAACTTTTTTGAAGCAGTTAAGTTGTTTGTAAGGTAACATGCATAGAACTCAGTGTGATATTGGAGCATACCATAATAAGTGATGGTACCATGTAACTGTCATTTCTTTCTGTGGAATGATTTTTTATTCCAGATGATGCACAACACCAGTTCTGAAATCCAGAGTGGTCGTGTTATACTCGCACACTATTCACACCTGAGGCCACAACAAATTGCGCTTGTCGTCTCCAGTGTGTGCCCATATCCTCTTGTTGCTAATGTGTCTGTCTTCCATCGTTCTCTCCATGCTCATGTCTTACTGTGGCCATTTTAAAGTCATGTCTGTGCGGAATTGCATAGATCTTTGTACTATGTGGATTGCCTGGTACAGTGATCTGAGTGAATACTTTGAAACACCCAGATAATCAAATGCTCAGTCAATCTGCACAGTAAAGATTTGGAACAAGCCCAGTGTTTCTGCTGGGATCAGTTTGGCATCAACTGGAACCTTAAAATGATGCTGAATGTTCATTTCTCATTGATGAGTTGCATTAGGTTATATCTTGTCTGCTCCGCTTGGGGAGACCATTGCCTGTAATGAAACTAATTTTGTGAAACATTTTCTGACTCACTAGGATTTGACTTTTGGCTCATAAACTCCCAATGCTTTACACATGCAAAGCTATTAGCCCCATGTCTGGATTTTGATACAACCTAGACAATTCCTGATAGCTGTTTTCAGTGCTAAACCAGGGTTAAAAACATATGTATTTTCAGACATCCCAGGGCGTGCAACATGTTTTGCATTGTAAATCAAATTTATATTTATAGTGCAAGCCAAAATAGCTAATGTGTACTTTAAAGTAATGTCTCAACTTGTTTGAGTGAAGTAAGAATCTGTGTGTGGTCTTGTGGCCTGGCTTATAACTTTTCTGGTGCGGGTTGGATTAATGTGGCTAATATGAGTGATTCATCTTTCAGTTTGCCTGCTCTCTCATAAAATGTCTTGGGGTTGTTCTAAAACACTAAAACGTGGTCCTATTAGCTGATAAATCCAGGGTTATAATGGGCCATTGTTTTTCATGAGGTCAGTATCAGAAACAGAGGCCTATTTTATAGACTAATGAAAAGGTGTTAGTTTATAATGTTTAGCTTTACACAATAACAATTAGAAGTTAAATACCACATGAAATACCGCATATTGCATGGTACTGTGTGCGTTATGATCTAAAGCCATGTAGCTTGCCCTGCCACTATTGCATGTTGCTAATTCAAGGTGAACAAATTACAGACAAATAATAAATTAGCATAAGTAAATCCACAACATTCAAAACGTATGTAAGAGCACTGCGTTCACTGGCAGTCACTAGCTATGTTTACATGAATCAGGTCATGGTTTCATCAACTGATGCCAGACTTGTAAATCAAAGTTATTTTTGAAAAGCTAATATTAGGGTTATTTTCTTTTGGTTATCTTGAATTTTTAACCAGTTTCCATAGTCAACATCTGCATTTTTGTGTTGGTGTGTGGTATTAAAGTACTGCACAGCTAAAGACAAGCTTTGATTGGACTTAGCATGAGACACCTGTGCACAAGGGCTGTAAATCTTGGACATCACAAGGATTCGATTCAATTACATTTCTTTAGGAAACGATTCCATACATTGTGAAATCTCTTATTTCACCATGGTCGGGTTTGATGTGATTATTTTGATATGATTTAATCAATTTCAGTAGAGAATTATTTTAAAAATACATGGAATATATACATGTGACTGGAGAAACTGCCTAACTCGGTATTGGTGGAATATAGACAATAAAAACAGAATACCAAGCTTGAAGTTCTAAGCACCTTTATTTTCAAGAAATGCCATATAAAAGTTTTCTGTGATTAAGCCCTACTGTGGCAAAGTTGGAGCCAACAACTAACAAAAAGACAGTGTCATTGGACAACTGAATTGTTATTGTAATAGATTCTAACTTGAGTCCAACGTTACAAATCGATGTAGCTGAATGTAGTCACCCCTGCAGTGTATTCATTGTCCTGCAGCAGTACCCTTTGTACTTAATTACCAGTAGTCTTGGCCTAATTTAAATGTGAGGCAAGCTAGTAGTTTTTAGTGGATTTACTCTTGCTACAGCATACATTTTGTTCTTGAATTTTGTAGTCATTCAGGCAGAGTTGTTGTCTTGCGTCATGTTCCATTCTGCAAAATCATTATACTTTTTTTGTTTTGTCGCATTTCCACTTTCCTCTCCTGCCACAACAGGAATCCACTCCACATCTCGGGCCAACCCACAGGTTTACCCAAATTGAGCTGTGAGTCTTGTATGAAGCACAGAATAAGTATCTGGCTTGCATACATGAACAGGTGAACTTGTAGCAGCTTGTAACAGCGAGACAAAATCTGTTAATTATATGTCAAGTGAACCCAGACAAATGCAGAAAAACAACAACAGCCTTAGGAATAAAAGCATGTCTCTGCCCTACTCGTTTATTTATTTGATATATATTTTTGTTTAGTTTTCAGTCTAACTGCAGCTCTGTGTGGTGGTTTAGTTGTGTGTTCCTCTGGCATTGTTCTGTTTTAAAGCTTGTTGTGACCGTGTGTGGTCTTTGATTACTGCTGGGGTTTGGTGGAAGTATGAGCAGAAATGAAGTGCTCACCTCTTGTCTGATTGGAGTCACATGCATATTTAAGGTAAGGATGTCCTTGACCTTAGAGGAATTGTATTACACCAACAGCAGAAATGGTGCCGAAGAGAATCAAGGTCCCTCTCTGGACTTAGTTTTATCTGTGCTATTTCCTTGGTTTTCACTGTTCAGTTTTTTTTTTTGCTATACCAAACTGATCTAATATGAACAAGCTGACATGATGTTAATTTTCAGTAGGTTAAGCTAAAGAAAGTAGCATGAGCAAACACAAAAAGAGAGTACTTTTTAATTTCGAAAATTTTCAGTAATTTACCTTTTTTTTAAAAATCAGACTGACAAGTGTGAAACTGTGTTTGCCTTAGGATAAAATATCCACTTCACTTGAAAATATCCCACAGAAAATATTTAGTTTGCAAGTTAATGTTAGTAATGTCTTCCCACGTAGGTGATGTGTGATCAGCTATCTCCATGGCAGATCTAGGATTAGATACTCTCGCCAACTTCTATGTTCACTGAATGGAATACTGATTCTTGGGTTCACCTGTGTCTCATTCTGTGTAATGTTAGTAGCAGTGTTGTGTCTTAACTGCCACGACCCGGTTAAAATTTCTTTTGACTATTAAATCAGATCGGTGCCCTTCTCAACTATGTTTTTTTCCCCCTGATATTTCTTCTCAGCAGAAGAATGTAATCCTGGCTTGCACATTTAATATTAAAGTGATAGCACTGTAAATACACTGATTAGATTCACAAAGTGCCCCAGCTATTTGATGTGCGCTCATTTGTACCATGGAAAGGGTTAGCCTAAATCTGGAGCAGAAGCCTCTGTCCCACCTCTGGACATCTGATGATTCATTTCATCATGCAGTGTAGAAGCATTATTACACAACGAAACAATGCTAAAAACAGAATGTGCTGCATTGTGAATAGTCTGATTTTCATTGACACCCAGCAAAGTTATATGCATCTTCTAGGGCACATGTGCCGAACATGTGTGTCTTTTAAAGAACATCACAGCTGCAAGAAGCACTGTGTGTATTTGTGCGAATCTACGGGCATGTTTGAAAGCCCAGCACATTTTGAAAAAGTACACTGTGTTTGAAAGCACATCCTATTTCCAAGACATAGTGTGTGTATGCCTGTTTGTTTGAAAGCACACTTGAGTGCTTATCCTGGTTTTGAGTAATTTGTCCAGTCATCTTTGGTTTGGGTGGGCCATGAACCGTTTTCCCTAGTGATGTTGGGTAAAACTGCTAATCAAAAAACAAGGTAAATAAAGGTGAATTTGTCATTGGATGGCATTATGCAGTTCAATGCAGGTGATGCAAGATCTCATTCATGGAGCCTGTTGGGATATCTTGGGTCAGTCAAACAGCAGAGCTGTGTCAGTGTCAGTAACAAAATTATGAAAGCAGAAATGGGAGGGTACTGCTGAAGATTGTATATATGTGTGGCTGGGGGGAAATAGTTACTGCTGTGTATAGACCCCACCCTCCTGCCCTCTCCATTGCAAAATGTGATTTTTGTTCCTAGAGACCTGGGGGAGGGGGGCTGAAGTATGCAGCTGTGTCCTGAGAAGGAAAACCTTGTGATAGAGTTACGCCGTCTGCTATGCACATTTACTCTTCTGTAACCTGGGTTTAATTTCCACAAAGAGGAATTTACTTTCTGCCTCTATGCCTTTTTTATCTTTCAGTGCAAGACACAATGGGCTGTAGGCACAATACGGGCCAACAGGGCATATGTGGGCAAGGCGTTGTATCCTCTTAGATCTGCTGTGATCGCTCATTGGCTGTGATCTTTCAGTGAGGCTGCTGGCACAGGGCCAGTGTTCCCTTGCCGAAAGGTTATTTTGCGTCCATATTCGATCAAGGATATCTTTGTGCGGTTCGCTGCATTTTTTGCCGAAGCAATGGAGGAAAAACCAATCATAGCCTGGCCAGTATGGTCAGGATTGAAATGGATTTTGAAAGTAGCAGCAGCAGCTTCTTACTTCAGCATATCAAGGACAGGGGTTTTAAAATCTAGCTGTGGGTTGGCCTGGTACCTGAAGACTGAATTCCATTTGGAGGCACAAACCTTTGCCAGCCATGAATTAGAATGGTAATGGCAGACCATGAATGCCCACGACTCCATATCAAGATATACGTGAATGAAACGACCATTAATAACAACGTGTGTGCCTGTAAAACAACAAAATTGAAATTACTATTATTATTTTTTATTATTACTATTGCAAAGTGGGATGGCGGGTACTTTTTGAGCTACAGCCCTTTTTATGTGAGGGGGGTTGTATCAGGACGTGCAAGTGACAAACATGTTTTAAGTGTAACCAAAAATTCTTATTAGTTAACATAATTTGGCATATATATTTCTCCCATTAAAACTTTAAGAACAAAAGAACACAATGGTATTTTGTCATTGAATGTTCCACTAATGACGGAAAGAAGTTGGCCTGTTATTAAATTTTAAAATTAGCAATTCATCTCCCTCACCATTGTATCCTTGCCTCCTCTTATTTGGCTACTTTTTAACTAGCTGCATGGTCTACATCCAGCTGGTGGGTGTACAAGTAATGCTGATGTAGATCTCTGTGAGGCCAACAGACGCAACCTATTTTTAATTGAGATGAGAAAATCCAACATACCGTCACTAAGAGGATCTTTTTCAAAGTTTTTTCTATGTGCATTGGATCTGAGTGTTTCCTTTACCTTCCTTTATCTTCCCACTGGACCAAGGGAAATTAGTTTCACCTTTTCATAACTCCCTTTCCTGTTTCATATATTAATTTCTCTATAATATGATGTTATGGAATGGTATTCCATTTCATTATGGCTGAAATGTGAGCTACAGGAAAAGGATTAATTGAAAGAGTAAAAGCATTTGGTGTTTATTTTATGCAGAACCAGCTGAGTAAAATCAGATACGTGATCATTTCCTGTTGTTGAAGGCTACTCTTCCTCAATCCAGGAAGTGATATATCCCCCAACGCACGTGAATTGGCCACGTCTGTGTTCTGATACATCTGGCCTTTTAACCTCCACGATGAAGTCTTTGTACGGAACATGTTTTTGTACGTACAGCCTGTCTTCTCCACCTGTGATCTCTGAATTGGATATCGTTCTTGACATATGAGTCTGGGTTTTCTGTACCATGATTTATCACAGTCTGTCTGGGACAGGTGTAAGGGAGAACGCCGTAGTTCTTTTTTCTTCTGCTGTAATACAGCTCTGCTGGGCCACGTGCACAGTGTTTATGCTTCTTCAGGTGGACCCACATCACCACACCCGTTCATCTGGCTGGGCATCAGGATGTGTGGCTGGATCTCGGCACCATTTCCAGCAGACAGGGAGTTCCCCCAGAGGAGACGGCTGCAGTCAGTGTTTGCCTCATATTTAATATAATAAGCATTGCAGGCAACAGTGTGGCACCGAGGGAAGGTGACTGGGCTCATAAGGTGTTTGTCGAAAGTTCAAATCTGAACTGGCAGTAAATATATGGTTGTATGAATTAATTATACGCAAGTCTCCCTCCATAAAAGCATCTGCTTTACTAGTCAACAAGGACCGTATTGTAATGGATGTACCCCTGATTAGCCCAGACTGGACAAATGCATTCACAGTTTCATCCAGCTTTTACTGTTTATATTACAAATTGTTTTAACCGGTGATTTCTCAATTGCTGTAGTTAGTTTAAAAACCAGCCCCCCCTTTCTCTCTTGCCTGTGACCATATGGAGCAAATAACTCATGAGGTCAGATTGTTTAGTTTTCAGAGACCTGGATTTTAAAGCATTCGCCACTTTTTTTTAAAAAACCACACAATTCCTAAAGAATTTGAGCAGAAATAATTGAGAGGCTTGGAGCGTGGGGTTTGGCGCACAGGCCGGCTTCCAGGTTGTTATTCGCTGCAGATCGTCAGTGTTGAGCTTGTAGATTGGAGCAGACATGGTGCTGAGTTCGCAGGGAGTATGGAAAAGGGGCCATTTTTGGATTCTGGCACCCCTTTCTTAGCGTGTCTCTCCCTTTCACTTGAACTGTGAGCTGAAATGTTTCCTGACTGCGTGAAATCTCTTGAAGACGGTCCATTAGGTGTTCTGGCTGCCATAGAATCAGTATCGATTTAAAACAAAGCCAGCAGAAAAGAGGCTCAATTGAGAAAGAACAGCTGGGGTAGTGGCCAGCCTTTTCTTATAATGCTACACATTTGAAATTGCTCAGGGTGCTTGCCAGCTACCTTCCACTCCCAACTGCAAAGCCAGTCCTCCTGTTGACCTGCATTCAGGGATCAATGTGAAAGTGAATGTACAAGACACTGTTAAAGGCAGACACTTGGCAGTCCAGCTATGTCTTCATTAGCTGGTGATTTTTACTACATTGCCTTTACCAGAGGCAGCAGCAGCATTATCATTCTAATGAGTGATGTCTGATTTAATTGTCCCTACATCCTCCTTACCAGACTGAGATGCCCAAAGATGCCCCAGTGCTAAGTCTAGCATGTTACATTTTTTTGATATTTCTGTAATCTTTTCATTTTGAAATTGTAGTATGGCTGCCACTGACAGTGTTTGGTTGTTCAGTAATCTAATTACACAAGGCTGATTGCTGCTGGTTGTCACAGACACTACGCGTGCAGCCTGACCATGTGCCAAGGTTAGAGTAATGCCTCTGGGGGAGGCTGTGTGTTCTTGTGAGGTGAGCCAGAGATGTAGTACAGGATACAGGTGCACTCTAGATTTTGTGGCTCAGAGACTAGGGGTGGGATGTGCATTAAATGGTGTGACATATAGCCTAGTGTTTCCCTGAGGGATATTAATCTGTGAGGGCCATAAGTCCATGTGGGTAACACTGAGGTGAAATGAGTAGCCTAAATAGGACAAAGTGGTGGTATGAATGTATTGTTTAACTATACTTGATTTCACAATATTAGTAACATCTTCGCTAGACCTCTATATATTTGACAAATTATTTGCATTGCTGATATATCTAGAATATAGTTCATTGGTAAACACTTCTTAAACGTCTTAAACGCTGTCTAAAGCCACAGTTACGGCACGTGAACCGTTGAGTATGGATTCCTCTGTTCACATCGTCTCCTTGCATCATTCAGAGCTGTGTGAGAGAGGCAGGCCGACCGTTCCAGCTGTTTTCAGTCTGCTGTTTGCTCAGACTGGTGGAGCCAGGGTGACCTCGTTCCCTGCATTCGCAGCTGAAGGAGCTCGGCAGCGCCCTGCTGTGCGGTCGGTCATGACTCCGCATCCTCGAGTCCAGGCTTGCAGAAAGCCGCAGATGCTGCGCGGCCAGGGCGCGATCGACGCGAAGATAGCGTTTATTTTGGTCTGACTGTTATCGGAGCGGAGCTGATGAAGTGTTGCTATCTGAACGGGCGATTTTTTTGCTTTCGTCTGTACTCCACGGCAACGGCTCGCTCTGTTGATGTGGCTGCATGGAGTTTATCTTTCATCTGGCAGACCAGGCTTGTCTGGAATTTTGTTGGCACATAATTTTGAAGTTTGAGTATGTGTGCCCTCTTGTCTGTATGTCAAAAAATAATAATAATATAAATCATGTCGCCAGGCAAGATGTGCCATCCTATCCAACACAACAGGATTGGCCAGTTTTTAGAATGAAACACTTGTTAAAAGCTGTAATTGTTATGGAGTCTGCCTGTGGGTGGTAATTACTCAGTAAATGTGTCCTTTGAAATTTACCAGACCTTGCAGGCTCAATTTCTACCTCTGGAAATGACTTAAGCCATTGCAGTTAGGCCTACATGTGAATGAGAACAATGTGTTGTGGTCAGAGACAATTTTATAGACCTGTAACCTGCTTCAGGTCATAAATTTTTCTTCACATTTGAAATGATAGAAAGAATAGTTTAAAGGCAAGTTATGGGGCCTGGTGTAATTGTTATGGTGGAAAATCGCACTGTCTGTTGTTGTACAGTCAGTCTGTGACTGCAGTCAGTGACTGTGTGTGTGTGTGTGTGTGTGTGTGTGTGTGTGTGTGTGTGTTGCATTAATCTCTCATAATGAGATCAGTGTGTACCTCAGGTTCTGGCCTCAGGCCCCTGTTTCTCCTCCACACTGCTGTCATCTCCCTTTAATGTGAAATTACCCCTATCTATCTCTCTCTCTCCCTTGTGTCCTTTCTATACCACCTTACTTGTTTTTCGTTTCTGGTTCACTTTATTTTTTTCTCCACCTGTCAAATTCAAATGATGTCTGAAATACATGGCAAGAGAACTCTAAGCACTCTCTCACCCACACACACACACACACACACAGTATCAGTATCTAGCAGGGACATCAGAGATGACAAAATCT
The DNA here is from genome assembly GCF_013347855.1 of Anguilla anguilla. Taxonomy (NCBI): domain Eukaryota; kingdom Metazoa; phylum Chordata; class Actinopteri; order Anguilliformes; family Anguillidae; genus Anguilla; species Anguilla anguilla. Next base: position 59,990,408 of record NC_049201.1, on the reverse strand, counting down.
TGACTTTTGAACATTTTGTGTTCAGCTGTGAATTAAGGCTTCCCACATGATGTTCTTTTAGCCACAGCACTGGTTTGGTGACCTCTGACCTTTCAGTTCCTCTTCCTTTACGCCCTCCCCTCCCCAGAGAGAGTGCACAAGCAGGAATTTAAGCCACATCACCAGTTCTCAAGGAGAAAATTTTTTTTGGTGGAGTGGGGGATTAAAAGAAAACACAGACTACTCACTGTTCTGATTGTAAATGTTTTAAAACTGTCTGAAATACTTGGCTCAGATTAAATGAAAACTTTGAACGGTCAGCTAAGTACACAGCAGCAAATGCCGAGCTGATTGCAATCCCTTTATTGTTTGGAACCACAAGACTTTTGGCCACTGAATTTTTCTCCCCATTTTTGTCTGCTAAAACACTGGCCCACCATTATGGCTGAATTCTGTTCAGTGAACCGTCGGTTCTACATTTGCACTACTGTACAGTTAATGATAATATTAGAATTTTTGAAAGCTACCAAGGAGGCCCCTTTTGTTTTCAATGTCGGTTTGACAACACTTTACAGTCACAGTCATGTTACAAATTGATCTCGTAATGTCCACATGAAAAGCCAGTGTTTGATTCCAGAGTTTTGAAAATGGTCTTTAGTAATCATTCTTTCATGTTTAATATTTTTACATGTCAGTATTATGTTGGTTTTTGTGTACAGACCAGTTATGTTTTTTCTCCTATCTGTGAAACCCTAAATTCCTTGTGTCCCATGTAGCTACATGGTGTGTGCACATTTTGCTGAAAAAGAACAAGACACAGAAAATGGTCACAATGATTACCTCCTTTGAGTACCTAATTCACACTCATGTTGAATGGGTCTTGTTCAGATTGGTCCTTCCTTCAGCTATATTGATGGGAATAGCTAATAAAAATGGCTGAGTTCTGTTTAATCAGGGCTGGTTAACCAAGAAACACAAATTTAGCTGGGAAATTGGTGATATGGCATTCCCTATTCTGGAGTTTAAGAGATTGATTTACTGCTTTCTAATGATATCAAATCATATTTAATATAGTGCCTTTTGAACTAATAACATGAAATAGATTGAGCTAAAAGAGTAATTTTACAAAGAGATCAGATACAAACATGGAGGACACTATCAATATGTTTTTGTACTGTAGGCTCAGCTGCCCACCCCCCTAATATCTGAATATCTTCATCAGCCCTCGGAAACCCCAAATTGGCAAACCTCTGTTATGCAGCTTTTTCAGGGCCGCTAATGAACCAGGCTGTTAATAGCAAGAAACAAAATGTTGGTTCCAAATGGCAGCTAGCTTTCAAAAGATGGCACAAGGTTGAAAATAAATGATATTTTTTTCAGGCCGGGGGATGATTCATACTCCCCCTGGTCTCATCCCATCCCTTCTCTTCCCGTAACACCTGCGATTGTGAAGGAATTCTGGGAATGGCAGGCATGCCTCCGGCGTGAATGGCCTGTATTCATCCCCAGTCTCCTGATCTCCTGCTGTACTCAGTGCTGAGGACTAGAGTAGCTATGGAATTGTGCATGTGCCAGTGAGCATTATGTCTGTGGCCGTGTGTGTTTTGATGGCGTGGGTATAGAGGATATTTCAAGGGAAATTATCACACACAAACACATTAGGCCTGTGACCATATATGCACAGTTGAGTCTGCTGACTGTTTGAGACCCTCTGTCCATTGAATGGAATGTTAAAGATGTTTTTGTAATTTTTATTTTCAAACCTTTAACTTATTTTAAGAACTGAATAACTGGAACAAAATGTGAGAAATTAACATTGCTGACTGTGGCCAGGGTTTTGAAACAAAACATGTTTTTTCCTTCCAAGAGGCTATGAGCAAGACAACATCTGGAAGGAATGTCTTTGAAACCTTGACAGTGGTGTTCGAAAGCATGAGAAATTCAAGCTGATCTTCTGCCAACTCTGCTGAGGGAATAGTAGATTTTTGCTTTTTCTGAAGTTGAACATTACTGAATAGTAATGTGGCAGTCATTTATAAACTGGATATTGTACAATTAAGGTAGTGGGTCTAATGACAAAGAGAATTTTAAATACAGACTTGTCCATGAGACAGGATTTTCTTTGTTGGGAAACAAACATGTGCTTCAATTTAATCCAGGAAGGTAAATTAGTTAATATATTTTTTAAAGTGGTCACAGAGATCTTTTTTGACATTTATTAACTGAATACCTTTTTTTTTTTTTTACCTTTTACAGATATTTTGTAAATTAAAATGAATGTTTAAATATTATAGGAAATAGTTCTGATATTATTGCGAAACATTTAAGAAGGAACAAATAATCGGATTATCTGATTTTTGTCAGAATGAGTACATATGTCTCTGTGAAGTCCATATGTTGTGCTTTCAGCTTCCTCTCAGGAAGTTATTCTGGAAAGAGGAAGTTATAAATGGACAATGTGTCTTATTGGAGGTTGTCTTGAAAATGGATTTCCTGACATTCATTGTTTTCAAGTGTGTGCTCTCTACAATGCAGAACTAAGTAAATTATAGCTAAGGAGACCATAAACTAGCTTAAGTGCAGAAACAAATGTATCCTCAAGAGAGGCTATTCAGAGTGAGGGAAGTAACCTTAATGCTTGCACACTTGATATTTTAAAATGATTACATTGAATACAGGGTTTTTTCATTTGTTGAATGGCATTCATCAATTCATGGATACGAAATGGACACTAGACATAAAAAACAACAAAAAAAGTTCAGCTTCTAAACTACAAAAGGGCCATTTCCAGTATTAAGATCGACCAAGCGCAGCTTCAGGAAGAGCAGCACACACTTTTTAAAAAGCTGCACGGCCTGAGGTCCAGAGGGTCCACAGAAAGTGGGGCTGGCAGAATAATATTTATTTCTTTTTCTGCTGTGGCACTGGAAACATCATACCCCGAAGAGCACGTGTTGTAGCACCACAGTGTTTTCTTTAAGTAGAACAGAATGTGCTGTGAAAGCAGTAACAGCCCCTAATGCTTGTTCCCCTGTCCTGTTCGCAGATACGTGTCACAGCCGAATCGCTGACGCTCGGAGACGACCTGTACCTGGACGACCAGTCTTCAGGAGATTATCCTGTTGATGATGATGATGACGATGATTTTGCTTCAGGGTCTGGCTCAGGTAAGTTAAACTCCTTCCTTTTTGTGTGAGTTTATTTATGAATAAATAAATTGATGCCAGTTAATTTCGCTGTTCCATCAGGCTTAAAAGATCATACTAAACAATGCCATATAAGGCTGTGCAGGTTTACATTGGATCATACGTCAGCTAAATGTTTTTATTTGCCTCATAAACAAGCAGTGGTCTGTTCGTGTGGCGAAACAACTGGACTTTCAGCCAGTGAGTTTCCAGTTAGGATGCCAGATTGTTCTGGCATTGCATCCACACAGTTCTGCTAGTTCACTAACATCTGAGTCATGCTGCTTCCCCAGGCCATATCTAACAGTGTTTTGATCCAAGAGGAGTCTTCTGTTGTATCTAACGCCGTGCGTGTAATGATGGAGGTTTGAATTGGTAAAGCCATTGTTATTATCCTTCTTGACATAGAGTGTTGTCATTTACCTTTGGTTGCTGCTGTTTTGTCTGTTTTCTCTGTGTATAGGAGAGGGCCCAGTGGAGACGGTCAATGTGAAGACCGTGTACCACCCCCCAAAAGCAGAGCCCACCCAGGAGGCCACCAAAGACCTCTCATCCAGAACAGAGACGATATCAGGGAGATACACACCTAGAGTACCTGCTAGGACAGAGGTGAACCTATACATTGTCCTGTTGAATCATTCAACACACAATTGTGCTAGGATATGTATTCAGATAATAAAAGCCTTGATATCTGAACAGTTACAAAGAATAAGACATACATACATTTCAGTGTAGAATGGCTGTTGTTCTGTATTTGAAATGAACTTGCTGTTCTCACACTTTATGATCAAGTATACACTAGGAGTCTCATTACAGTGAGAGAGTGCCTCGACAGAATATTTTGACTGTATATCCTATAGAATAAATGCAATGGTACAAGTGGATAACCACAGTTTGATATATGGCTAATATGACAATGAGACAAACACATGCCGTTGATAATTTCAAAAGCCCTTGCAGTGCAATCAACAGTGCATTTTGGTGTAAGCAAGTTTATGCAGGTTTGAAATACTTATTTTATGATAATGGTTCATGAATGGTCAGGAACCAGTAATTTAAGGACATTCGTTGAGAATGAAATATCACCTTGTTAATATTATGTTCTCATTTATACACAAAATAGTTAGTGGAATTGATTTTCAGCATACCCGGAAAATATTAATTAGAATTAGAAAGTCAATCCCAGCTGAAAATGGACCAAGCTGATGGTTGGTTATACAAGTGACTTACCAGCCAAAAGCTTATTCTTGGTTTCTTATAGTTTTTATAAATAAGGTCTTTTGAAATGCACAAGGGTGTAGCTAGGGTATGTCCCTATATGTGTTTTCTTATCCTGGGCCATACATCCCTGTGCCCCGTCTGTATTGACAGTCTCAGTGACCCTCTCCTGCCTCCCCAGGCCCCGCTTCTGCTTACTGAAGAGCCCAGCAGTACAGATGAGGTCACGAGCACCACCGGTGCCCCCCAGGTGCTGGTGGATGAGGACAAGCCCTTCAGGGTGCACTCTGAAAACATCCTTCAGAGAACAGAAGTACTGGCAGGTGTGTGCAAGGGTCGGGAAATGTGGTCAGGATGACCATTTTTACTGGGGTTTGTGAAACTACATTGAGAAATACGTTTTAGCCTCAAAATACATTTCTTACAGTACGTAGGCAAGAGGGGCTTTTAGAACCTGCCTGGTACTAATTATGAACAACCTTCTGTTTGCCCCGCCCCCCTTTTTGATGCAGCGGTTATTGCAGGAGGCGTGATCGGCTTCCTCTTCGCCATCTTCCTCATCCTCCTGTTGGTGTACCGCATGAGGAAGAAGGACGAAGGCAGCTATGACCTTGGGGAGCGTAAACCCATGAGCACAACCTACCAGAAGGCCCCCACCAAGGAGTTTTACGCATAAGCAAAACAGCTACCAGACTTTAAAGGAATGATGGCAACAACTTTACCCCTTTCACACCATGCTTTCAAGTAAAATACCAGCATTTTTCAACCAGTTTGGTGTAGATGGGGGTCTTCTAAACCAATAACATTTTGGTACCCTTTTGCTCTCAGAAAGTTCCCTGTATTTGTAATTGTAAAAATTGCTGCTTTCTGCCACCATTGATGCAATGTGACAAGAGCAGGAAAATGCTTCCATTTGCATGCATAGAACCCTACCATAGAATTGGTCACAAAGCTTCAGCAACTGCCAAACCTTCAGTGACCTTTGGTAACACCAGCCAAGAGGCATTGGAACCCCAGTGGACTTCATAAAAGTCTACTTAAAGGAAATTAATTCACAATAATCTAAAATAAATTCCTGCGTTTGCAGTAGTGTATTCAGGAAGCTGCTAAATCACAGTTTCTCTTGTGAGGCAGCAGTATTTACATAGGACAACTGACATGGATTGTGTCAGTACAGTTAGATGTTACAGGTCAAAGTAAATGATTGAAATATCGAAACGGGAGCTCCTGCAGTGGGTAGTGTATCCCACATTTTCCTCCTCTGTGTATGAACTGGATTGAATGCATTGAATGAAAAACATTCATTGCAGCATCGTAAGCAAGTATTTTTAAATAGCTTTTTATGCCCTGTTTTTATTTTCTTTTTGATACCTTTGGAATTCCCAATAACTGTAGGCCCATTCCAGTACTGCGGCATCCACTGGCGATTTGGGAGGATGCACACTGGCATGATCGTTATGTGAAATGCGCAGGCAGCCATCCCACAGGGTGAGCTGCACAGTTACTGAGTGCTGTGTAACTACAACAGCTGGTGTGGACAGGCTGCAGTCTGCCATTGCCGTCGAGCTGTGAGGTGGGAGGTCCGTGCTGAATTGAACCTATCCTCCCTGTCATTCAGTCCCCTCCCGGCTACAGTTACCGAGGTACTGAGCTGATTAGGATTCTCTCTGTGCCAAGGGCCACGTCACTGAATCATGAAGTGCCTCTGTTAGATACGGCACTCAGGAGTCCCTCCCGTCTTCTTTTCAACCAAAAACACATTCACGCTTAGCTCTGTGCAGTAGAGGCATCATAAAAAATAAAGATACGTGGTAATGCAATGGCCAATAACTTTTAATTCTTTGACATTTTAATTAAGTCAGAAATGGCAGTTCATCAGCTTTAATAGTTTTTTTGAACTGAATAAAGATGGGCGTGGTGCACAGGAAACAATGTAATTTCGTTTGAAGTGTCAGCATTTTTTAATTGCTTTTTGCTGCGGACAAAGACATCCGGCCAAGAAAGAATAATAGAAGCAACATTAAGCCTCATACACACGAAGATTTATAATTGCAAGTTTTTATATGCAGTAAACAAAGATCCCCCAAGAACAAAATTACATGTTGGTCTTTTCTAATTAACATCCACAACTGGCAGTATCACAGCATTTGCCTGATGTATTGCATATGAAATGGTACCAACCAACAATTAGCTGGAATTGTTTCATTTGGTAGTGGTATGACAGGAATGTCAGTGAGCAGTGCCCATATTGCTTATGTTAGAGAGGCTGTTGACTGTTTAGCCTTAAAGTACCAAACCCCATATACCACGTGTTGACAAGAAAACTTCAGCAACTGGGGTTTAAAGGACTGAAAGCAGCAGCACTGATCACTAGGCCTGACGTAAATGGAAAAAAAAACTGGTTTTAATGTAACACAATAACATTGACTGCTAGACTTTGAATAATGAAGCAAAGCTGAGAGTTAATGGCTTTAAATTAAATGACACAAATAGTAAGTTTTGCCTTTCTGATCATTAATGAGGAACTATTGCAGGAACATTACTATGTATAACAACGTGATAAAGATCCCTTCCCATATTAAAAGGCCAAACAAATACTTTTGTTATGACAACCTCGTGCATATTTTAGCAATCCATTCATAATTTTAAATGAAAAAAAAAAAAATCTTCAAAAAAAGGAAATAATAGAATGATTTGTTGCATGGGGAAATCACATCTGTAAAGGCTGTTGTTGGTCATGGAATAAATTTTAAAGTGATAGCTCACTCAGTCTTCATGTAATTATATTTTGTTGCCTTTCAATACAATATGCTATGCATTTAAAGGAGAGTTTTTAGCAAATGTGCTGTCTACATGAACTTCGTCTACCTATATCCACCACTGGCTAACATTGTTCGTACTGATGTCCAAAAGCAGGGTGAATTTGTGGCTAGGTGCTTGCGGGTAGCATACACAAATCCGTACTACCCATTTTAAAATTGAACGCATGTAATATTGTATGAAAATTTAGTACCATAGAAAAGTGCTGAAAATTGACTGCTTTCAGTTTAGGCCATATTGCCATAACTCTTTGTGATCTTTTTTAAAACAATGTGCATCCAACTGAAAAAAATGGTATCACCGAAGATAATACGGCAGGTACAGCTTAAACCATATGGCTGAGTGACTTGGTTAGAAGTTACTGAGAAGTCATCCTCAAATGAAAGTTGGAGCATGTTGCCTGCAGATACCTAGACATAAATGCTAACGATGCTAGTCATTGGCAGATGTGTAGTAGGTTCATGTAGACAGGAGATACACAAAAAAGTGTTGGGTTACATATTACCTCGTATTGAAAGACTAAAAAGGATATTTGCCTAGATTCTGGGATCTGTTTCCATACATTTTCCACACTGCTTGACATGGCTTGCCCAGCATGATTTCTGAAATGTTTTCATTTATCTGTTTTCAGATGTACTAATACATTCTCTGTAATTCACATAAAGCTTTTATCTTCATATTAAATTAAAAAAACAGTAAATATAACATTTGTTTATCACTCAGGTTACCACATTTTCTCTATCTTTTGCTTGAATGTATAAGCTTATAGTGGAAGTCTCATATTTTTATGTTTGCTTTTTACATGACTGTACTTTAAAATAGCTTCAAAATATATGCTTTGTATTCACAGATTATTGGTCTTAAAGATCCAATAGAAACTGGGTTCAGAATGAGAAGTCTGGCCCGATTATTTTACATATGGTACTCATCCTTGCATATGTACTTCTCATTTGTGTTCAGTTCTTGAGTTTTGAATGTTGCGCTGGAGAAGTTCCACTCTATTAGGATATTATTCTCTGCTGTTCTGCCTTGGGAGAGTTTCTTTTACTGGGAAGTTTAAGGGGACATTTTAAATTGGTTTTATTCTATTTTACATTTTTCCAATTCAGAATGCTCAGTCCTCCATCAGTCTGGGAGAATGCAGATTAGCATGTGTGTCATCCGAAGCAACAGAGGTAGACTGCAGACATCTGATCAACCCGAGGAGTTGCTTTTGCATAATGAGGTGGGAAGACCTGCCATCAGAACCCCTCTCTCCTTTGGTTATGCTCTGATAAATTAATTGGTATGATTATGCATTTCCCTGTACAGCTCAGCTGTACTGTAGCTTTAAGCCAAAATGGCCGTTTCAAAGCATTCAGATCTAAGGAACCTCACTGAAACCAATGGAAAACAGATTGGGATGGACAGAATTGAGTCACCTCATTTGGATAACCAAGTGTCTGTTGTTTATTAGGGAAAGTTTATCGCCTTACCACAGCTGTCAAGGAACCCCCCCCCCCCCCCCCCCCCCCCCCCCCCCCCCGCCCGAGTTCTAATACAGTACTGTAAATGCATGTGTCTATTCATTTTTGAAGTTGAAACTTTGGTGAACTTTAAAGTTGAAAATTGTAAACTTTTAAATTCTCGGCAAGATCCTCCCCGCCCCCATGCTTGATCTCCTGGTTCTTGGTCCAGAAAGAAAGCTGATGATAATGTCCTTTAAATGTCTGCAGACGTAAATTGTGGATTTCACCTCAGTGTTGTAGGCCATACATTCAATATTTTTGTGTTTATCTTTTTAACCCGTTTTCTTTGAGACCTGACCATTTTTGAGTCCAACAACCTGAATTGTATCAGAAAAATATGTATATATCTATTGGAATATATATATTCGCAACTGTTTTAAGCCTTTGAAGTGCCTATCATTCTGACATGCTTGTTCCTGTCTGGGCTGGGAAATGTCTGTACAATAACCGTGATTTAATAGCTGGTATTTTAAAAACACAGGTGACTGATAATAACTTTCTAAGTCTTAAAGAAGCAGACAGTATTGTATCTATGTTCAGATATGCACTACTGAATAAACATTGTGGCCTAATTCTGACTTGATGTTTTGTTGCAAGTTGTTCCTTTGATACGTCTTATTCTTTTATGTGACTATTTAATTTAAATGTCTTTCACTCACCACCGCTTGCTTCCCTCTCCCACTGTCTCTGTAATTTTGTGTTCTCCTCTTCTCCTTGGAGAAGGCTTGGTGCCTCATAAGCTCTCGTAAACACAATGGCATGCACACAGACATGCATTAACAGTTACTTCTATTTTGTGGGCTACCAATCCACTGGTTTCATAATGATGTAATTCCCAATACAGCTACAGCTCAGGACTGACAAACCAGTTGAGAGATGGGTTATGTAGCATTGATGTGATGAAACGTTTTATTTATATGTTAAAATGGGCAAGTGCCCCACAAGTATCAGTAAGTGGAGGTTACAGGGTGGTGTGTTTCAAATCGCATTTTACATATCTCCCTCAGCTGAGAGTGTTTCTCATTTTTAAAAGTTTAATGTGAAGGAGGCTGTGATTTCTCATTTATCCTTCAGACAAATGTTAATGTTCTTTTAAAATATTTAGTTATCAATTTTCTCTATGCAAACATTTCATAATATTTTCTGCTCAGCATATTTTTCCTCATAAATGCAAAACAAATATCAGCTAATGACTGTATATTTTCTAAAGTATTAAATAGTTGTTCTTTTTCCCACAAGCCATATGCTGTATGGAATTGACTAGATGGACCAATGTGTGTTCTGTGGTCCACCATTCGTGTGAAGTGGTTGTGCTCTGGACACGTCATGTTCAATGAGTATTTTTAGCCCTGGCCCTCTCATGGCGCGCAGTTTTGGTCATTGCTGGTTTGTACGAAACAATGCAGTACAATACCACAGTTTATACACGTGGACATCTTGGATAATTCATCAGTCAGGCATACTATTCATGATTTTACCTTGAAAATGTTAAATAACCATGCTGAGGCATATCTCTGATGCACTAGCAATCTCTGTGTTTGCGCGCTTTTGCTGTATTTGTGAACCTTTACCTGTATTTGTTGTTCTAAAATGTGTTCAGTGTAATGTCTGGTGCGAGTAATCAATATGAGAAATTTACCGGTTGTTCCTGCGACTCTGTCGGGTACTCCTGGGTGAGTGGCCGGGATGGAAAACGGAGGAGGAGTCTATTTGATTGTAAACACAGCAACACAGCAAGGCTAAAATATCCTGCATAGAATGCCTTAAGAGTAACTGGTACACAAGAACAGGTGATTCAGAATCAGAATCAGAATCAGAATCAGAATCGGGTTTATTGCCAAGTAGGTTTACACATACAAGGAATTTGTTTTGGTCAGGTGGTGCGTAACAGTGAACATAAAATAAGATATTCTTTCACCCGAATCACACAGCTATGTCATACTGTGCTCTTTTGGAGATGGGAAGTTTGGATTCTGGGCACAATTCCTCTTCACTTGTGCACATTGGATAAATTGCTTGATCCCCTTAACTGGTGGTTTTTTGTTTTTTTTCCGTTTTTTTGCCCTGCGTGTGTGTGGATGCCCGTACACGTGTGTGTGTGTCTGATTTTGGCCAGCAAAAATGGTGGGGGAAAGGCCTTCACTCTCAAAGGCAGAACTTACTCATTAAGGCAACCAGCCTCCACTGCTAGTAACTGGCAAATTAAGTATATGCTTCAAGGAAAAAGGCTTCCAAAGTCAACACTAACAGACCTTGTACAAGCACAGACTAATTTGCAGACTATGCAAGCAGTGTTATGTTGGTAAGTATAAGCTGCAATGTGCAGTGTATTAGGATAGCTTGGTTTTCGCTTATGGTGTTACTGCACTTTGTGCATGAAAAGAAAACTTGCACACCACTCCACAGCCATGAACTTTGTTTGATTAAACATTTGTCCTGGTTGCAAAAGACAGTATGGACCCACACTGCTATTTTGCCCTTTCAGAGGACAGGCAGGGTCCTTGAACTGAATAGCTTCAGTAAATGTCCTGCTAAATGAATAATGTGAAACATACATCTTTCAAAGGGCACTTGCCAAAGGAATAAATAATCAGACATTATTTTAAACATATATCAAATGTATGTTTGTTTTGCCTTATAAATATTAAATTAAACCATAGTATACCAAGTGGAGTCAACCACATGTTTTTCTTCATTTTGTGTGCTAACTTAATCTGTTGTTTACAGGAGTTAGACAAAATAATGGAAACGCCTAGAAATATATGAACGTCAAATAATTAATGAGGAGTTGAGCCCCCCTTTGCCTTGGGATAACTTTAGTCTTTCTTGGAATACTGTCCTACAATTTCTGAACTGTATTTAGAGGTAAATATGGCCATTCTTCAAGAAGGAAAACCTTGAGTTCTTGGCGAGGTGAAGGAGGTGGAAGTCTACTCCTCATTGTGATCCAGAGCTTCACATAAAGGTTCAATGATGTTTACATCTGGTTATTGTGACGGTCTTGGCATTTGACTTAATTTTTCATCACTCTTCCCCCTCACGGGTTTCAGGCAAAAACAACAAACTAAGGCAACAGACTAAAATAACAAAGACAAAAGAAAGCAAAACTGAGTGGCAACTTTTCAGTAAATAAAATCTTGGTGTGTGCTCCCGGTCTCTGCCCCAAACTGTGGAGAGGAACACACCTTTAAGCACCTGGGCTGATTAGTTAATGCAACCCAGGTGCGTGTACACTCTCCACCAACCGGCCAAGACCAATCTGGTTCACCGCCGAACTGAATGCCACACAGAGTAAAAGACAACTCATCAGACCTTAGTACTTTTTCTCATTGCTCCTAATGGAAGAATATGAATCTTTGTACATCAGCCTTGGACATAAGTGGCCCTGCTATACATACCTGCTCTATGAAGCTCATGACGTACTGTTTTAATGAGACTGGGTCACAGTTGTTGCGTTGTTGATTTATTTCTGTGGTCATTTTTGGGTGTTTAAAAACTATTCTGTTAATTTTACGTTTGTCCCTGTCAGCGTGGTTCAACTTGTGACCATTTTGCTAATGCAGTTTGTTCATGTTTGCCATTTTTTGACACTATTCCCCTTGCCATGAGTTAATAACAAACATGCACTCACAGACAAATAACTACACAAATCCCCATGCTGACAGTATAGAATATGGAGGTTATTTCGTGGACAATCATATTGTTCACGTAAATCACTTCATGTAACAAGGAAAAGGTTTCAGTGAAAGTTATTTTAACTGTGCTGTTGTTATATACATCCTACCATGACACTTCCAAAACGCATATAGACTGAAGAGAAGTATAACAAGCAGTTATTATAAAAACACAACTATTTCACTTTTTTTACTTTTTAATATTTACTTTTGAATTTCATGACTAAATGCTCTAACCTGGAACTTGTTTGTGAACACAAACCAATCACTTGGAAATTGGTGGAGTTTGATTAAGAGAGAGCTTGCGTGAGTATAGACAAAGGTCAGGCATTCTGTGTTGACAGAGAAGCTTATCAGGAAGGAGTATTGATAGTTCAGCCAAGCAGTCAGAATGACCCAATTCAATGAGTTGAGCAGTCCAGCGAGATCGAGGGACTATTTGGAAGTAAGACACCACAACATCACCTGGTATGTGTTACTGGAACTGGCAATCACCCACTGCTGAGAAGCACAGCTGTGGATGATTTGTGATGTGTCCATTCTCATCATTTTCCTTTGCATGTTTGTAAAGGCGATGATTTTTAAATGCGCATTGTGTGATTACATTCATTTTTTTCTATCAATCCATAAAGCAGGGATTTGTCCATTTTGTGTGACTACTTCACTAGGTTCTGCAGTCTGAATGTGCAGATGTCATTATAAGTGGTCATTTCTGTTAGAGACATCGGGTGAACTTTGAACATGCTAGATAGAAAGTTGACAGTGTATCGTCCCCATGGGATGCCTGTTTTATGCAGCCCATAGCTGGTGGTGTTCACTAAGTTATGATAGTTATGAGTGCTCTGCAAGTAAGCACATGGGCTGTGTCTTCTGTATAGAGTGTTTGTGATCCCAAGTTATTGGTGACTTGTGCTCTTTCACCCTCACAACAGAAGCTACAGAGGTACTGGAAGTTTTCTACTCTCATATACTGCAGGTGAGTCTATGTCTTGCCTCTTTACTGTTAAGTGGATTGTGATGACAGACTTCCTATTAGTGTTCTGTGTGACGTTTCATAAACGTTTCACTTCAGAAACAATATATTTCAGCTAAAAGTAAAAAAAAAAAAAATAAAAAAATAAAAAACTTATTTCTGGAGGCATTTAAAAAAATGATAATTCATAAAAGTAGTTCCAGAATGATTATTGCAATGCTATAAGCTCAACATTGCCTTATATTTCATGGTCTATTGATATGCATTGATTATTTCAGTTGCAATTGCTGCTTTACAATGACACAGGTGAGTTGCAGACAGTTGGTGATACTGACCTTCTGTTGCTTGATGCTTGAAGGTCCCATGAGCCACCCGTAAGGGCAAAATGGATGTGCTCAGTCTTCTCTGCCTCTTGATTGGATTTTCCTCAAATAGCTGTGCATCTGACCATGCTGGGGGGAAGTCATGGGAGGCAACAGTGGAAGAAATTAGCGGGTATGCAGAGGTGGCTCAGAAAATAATTGACCTGGCTGTGTATGGTGATGCCAGGAACCGCAGCTATGAGAAGCTGGCCAAATTCACAGATACAGTTGGCCACCGGCTCAGTGGTTCAAGAAATCTTGAGCACGCCATTGAGTACATGTACAATGCCCTTACCAAAGACGGGCTGGACAATGTCCACCTGGAGCCAGTGAAGATCCCACACTGGGTCCGTGGAAAGGAGAGTGCGGTGATTCTAAGGCCACGGAACCACCCGTTAGCCATCCTGGGGCTTGGGAGCAGTGTTGGCACTCCTAGAGAAGGTAAAAATGTGCATAAATGTAAATGTAGGCATCTAGTTGTAGCTGAGAGCCTGGGCAAGCACCATAGATAACTGCATGAACAAGTCATTTTTACTTTGTCATTTAAGACTAGGGCAATAACACTAGACAGATGAAAGTTAAAAAATAAGAGAAATATTGAAGCGAAGTTGCCGTGAGATGTACCACTCTGGAAAGTTAATTTTGTTCCTTTAAAAAAACAGTCTAGAGTGACCAAATTCAAAAGCTGACATAAAAGACACCAAACCATCTTGGTGACTCCCTGAGAAGACTAAATTATTCAGACATATTTTGTCTTTCTGTCCGTATTTAAAAATGTGTTGTTTCTGCACTGTACATAGAGTGGTCCCACAATAGTTGTCAACTACCTGACAAAGTGAATGTGTAAAATATTTGTACAAATTTTCTCAATGTTGATCTTACTTGAAAGGTGAAGTTTGGACTTGTGTGATGTTATGATGAGGACTGGCTAATTTAGGCTCTGATGAGACACCAAAACTTTGGACCACACAGCAAATAATCTTTTAAGAGAACAGTGCGCTTCTAAATAATTCATATCCTTGGTCAAGACGAGCTGAAAAAAGTACACATGATGGGCTATATTGTATTACAAAAATGGGAAAATGAGCATTGTGCCCCCACAGAAAGCTCACCACGTGTATGCATTTAGCAAATTAGACTGGGGTCATTTGATGCATAAAAGAGCCCGATTGTATTTCTGGCCAGTCCACTGAGAATTACCCTTACGGTGGTCAGAGTGGGATGTGGGGTCTTTAATGCCCGCACTCACAAAAACATTTCCACAGATGAATGAGGTTTTTTTGGTTCTGATCAGGTTTGTGATATTCTGGCTCCTCTCCAGGCATTAAGGCAGAGGTTTTGGTGGTTAAGTCATTTGATGAGCTGAAGCAACGGGCCAGTGAAGCAGAGGGGAGGATTGTTGTGTACAACCAGCCCTTCGTCAGCTACGGGGAGACTGTAAAGTACAGGTCCTCTGGAGCAGCAGAGGCAGCCAAAGTTGGAGCTGTTGCTTCCCTCATTCGCTCTGTCACCCCATTCTCCATCAACAGGTCAGGAACACAACGTAATTAGATATTCAGCAATGCAAAGTATATATGTTTGTGATCATCTAAATTTGGCTGTGCAACTGCAATGACCTTACAAACTAGGATGAGTCATTCCAGTACTAACAGTAGCCTAATTGTCTAAAATTAACGTAGATATCCTTGCTAATCTTGCAACATCTGACTTGTCTAATATATATATGATATATATGTATATATATATATATATATATATATATATATATATATATATATATATATACAGCTAGTGAAGTCATTGGGCTGCAAATTAGTTGAGTCAGGTGTGCCAAATTGAGGTTGAAATTAAAACCTACCGGACAAGTAGAGCTCCTGGAACAGGGTTTGGCAGTCCTGTTCTAGAGCTTGTGGCCCTCCTAGACCAGGTTAATATGTTATGTCCTGTCACCCGATCATTTAAATATGTATGTATTTCCTGCCTCTCCAGCCCCCACACTGGGTGGCAAGACTATGAGGAAGGAGTGCCTCAGATCCCCACTGCATGCATCACGGTTGAGGATGCCCAGCTGATGGCCCGGATGGCAGAGAGGGGGCAGAAGATTGTGATCCACCTAACCATGGGTGCTCAGAACCTGCCAGATGCTGATTCCTTCAACACTGTAGCAGAGATTACAGGAAGCAAGTACCCAGAACAGGTATGGGTAATGTGACAATGGTATATGTTCAAGGAGCACATGTAAGCACACTAAACAGTCTAGTAATCACAAAACAGTTCCCTGACACTCATATATTTCAAATTTTATTTGACCTTTATTTGACCAGGTTAGTCCCACTGAGATTAAAACCTCTTTTACAAGAGGGACCTGGCCAAAATGGGCAACATATTAAGTTTTAGACAATACAACATCAAAGCATACAAAAAGAACAAGGAGAAGCAAAATGCACGAAAATGCAGTTGAGTGCAAAAAGCTATCAAATTACAGCTAACGTGCAATTTCCAAAATAATCTGTTTCCAGCCTCTTTACAATAGCTGTAAATTCAGTGAGTTCCCCCTGAAGTTTTACTGCAACTCTTTCTGAAGTCAGTCAGAGGGTACAGAATACATAAAGGCTTTCTTGCCAAACTCAGTGCAAACTTTAGGGACAGCCATAGGAAGAGAGTCTAGATACTGTAACCTACAAGTGCCTTCACATTTTATTGCCATATATCAGGATGAATAGTAGGGACGTTTAAAAATAGCTTTATAAATAAAAACATACCATTGACTAAGTCTTCATATGGACAGAGCAGGCCAATTAAATATAGAATAAAGAGTGCAATGATGACTTTGGGCTCTTCAAGACAGTGACTTGAGGCATCAATGTACAACTCCATTAGTTCATTAACTTTGCAGATGCCCATCTCCCTCTACATTGTTGTATGGACAATGTCATCATGGCAGAACTGGCAGCTGAACCTTATTTGGGAATATACTGTACTTTACCTTCTTATATGTTCTCCAGTATTATAGATTAATCTTTTTGGGTTCAATGGTTACTACATTTTAGAAAAGAGTTGCCAACAATGTTGAATACTTCAAATTCTT
The DNA here is from genome assembly GCF_013347855.1 of Anguilla anguilla. Lineage (NCBI taxonomy): Eukaryota > Metazoa > Chordata > Actinopteri > Anguilliformes > Anguillidae > Anguilla > Anguilla anguilla. The sequence goes on along the minus strand of NC_049201.1, from coordinate 59,973,601 downwards.
CAACAGCAATTTCAGAGGTGTGCTAATTGTTAGCCATTAGGGTCTGTATTGTATTAATGAAGCCTAGGTAGTGACATTGTTTCCACAATTGTGCGTATTCAATTGCTAAGTATGTCAGATATTCAATGGAAGAAAAGTGAAAATTACCCTCTTGTTCCGTCTTGACCTCCTAAAGGTCATTTGAAAAGAGGTAGGCCTATTGGACCACAGGCAACCTGCACTCTAATAATTAAAGTAAGAAAGAATACTTGTGAAAAGTTTCTGCTTTCTTCAGCAATAGTGAAAGGTAATCATTAGAGAACCAGGCTTATAACCCATAATGCACTGATGTTGTACCCTTGAGAAAGATACTTAACCTGAACAGCTCCAGGCTACTGTATATCCAGCTATATAAATGGATAGTACTGTGTGTGCATTGCCCTGGATGAGTTGTTCTGGTAAATGGGGAAATGTAAATTCTTCAATAGTATAGCAGGATGTCAGAATGCTACATATAATGGAGTAGGTTACACCCACAATGGCCTTCTAGGATATACAGGCAGACATCAGTACAGCAGTTTTGCTGTAGCATTAGGGCTTGTTACATAGTGATAGTACAGTTTGTTATGTTGGTTCTGGTCGCTGCAAAGGTATGTAATTGTGGAGTATGTAGGTGCAGATAATGGTGTATGTAGTAGTAGTGTAGGATATGTACTTATTGGTAGAGATGTAGGTAATTATTAGTGGGGTAGTATATACTGTATAATGTTGGTGACAATGTCAAATGACAGGGCTGCCTGTCCATGATGTATTTCAATATATGGCAGGGAAGCACTAACAGTCAAATAATTATGAAATATGCCAACTAGTATACTAAACAATCTATAATGCACACAGTTCTACATCATATTTGAGCTTTCATGGGATTACTGTATTATTGAAGAACATTTTGAAGACTTAAAAAGGAACGAGGGTTATGAGGAGGTCATCACAGCCACGCACCTTCAGTAAATGCCTCTGGGCATTATTTGATAGCAAGCCATGGTGTGAGGCCAAGGATCAAAGGAAGACACTGTGGTAGCATGTATGGTGCAAAATCTGTTGTTGCTTAGCTTTATCACATACTGATTTTTGGTAGCTTGAGCAGCTGATTGGTTCTCTGAGTAAAGTCAGAAGAAGGGCGTTGGGGTGGCCAGTCCTCGGGAGAGTCAATTAGGTAGTTGGCTTTGTTGGTCGGCTGTGTGTGGGGGTGCATCATTTGCTGAGTTTGACAGGTTAGAGCAGTGCGGAAAAAGAAGTCATGCACTAGAGCCACCAAATTAGCCACTTATTACAGGGGATTCCTACAGCAAGAGGATTTGCAGGTTACTGCAGATTTGTAGGGGCTGTTTTTCACAAATGCAGAAAAACTTCAGGACGACATTACAGGAAAACATTGCTTTGATCACCCCACCTTACGTTTTTGATAGCTGCAGTTTATATGTAGTTATATTGACATTGTATTCAACACTGTAATTTCTAAGGCCTTGCAAATCTTTGAGGTAACTTGTTGAAAAAAATGTTAAATAAATATACAAATTCAATGTCACAGCTAGGTCAAGGTTATCACAACCTTTGAGCAAGGTCAGACTGGTCGGCTGGATGGTTTTCGGAGTGGCAGACTGGTCTTTTACCAGAAGGCTCCTCTTGTGTAAACACTGAAGAAGTCATTAAAGGAAACAAAATATTTACAACAGAAACGCATCAACCAGAATTAACCAGAATGCTCTTTGATTACTGAATTCATCTATTTTTTTTAATTCTGTTTTTACAAACAGTTTATTTGCTTGGAAAATGCATTTCACAGCTAAAAAGAAATAACTGCATTCAAATACACTGGAAGCAGTTGCTCTTAGAAAGCTGCTGTGCTGATCATATTTACACATAGGTCCTCCTTTGTCAATGCAGTTATAAAAAAAAGACATGTAGCCACATTTTGTTAGAATCGTCAGACTGCGGTGGAAATATTTACACCACTGATCTCATGGTGATGTGTACTAAATCAGGAAAATGGATGATTAAATCTTCTTTGTCTTTTTTATTTTCATTTTTTCCATTTCCCCTTTTCATTCTGAGGTCACATGTCAGAAGATGGGTTGACATCACCCTCAGAATTTTTGTGTCAAAGTGAATTTGCGATATAGGAATGTATTTGCTTTACAGACTGGAGTCAATGTTCTGCATGCACAAAGTATTACTTAGGCTATATTCATTTACACAGCTGGGTTAATGTTGCTGAAATATATGGGTTTCACCCAAGCAAGCAAACTGAAAATTGCGATAGGTTCAGCTCACTTAAAAATGTTTGGTAAACCTGCTGCTTTGAACAAATTGAGAAAGAAATGGAAAATATTTCATTTTATAGTACTAACCCAATACAAATCAAACGTTTCTACGATTATGTTTTTTTAAGTTAATATCACTTAAATGGTTTAACCTTTAACTTTAGATTTATTTTTGAATTGATGCAACTTGCGTTTTAGTTGTGTTTAAGTGTGAACAGTCATGTTTACTTGAATTATTTAGCTTATACAACATTTCCGATCTTAAATTCACCTAGTTTATCTATTCAAAAGATGTGAGTTGAACTTAATCAAAGGTTAAGATGTTTAGAAGGAGGATTCATAGATTCTGTTTGTGTGGAAAAAAAATTCTGGAAAACTCTGGCATGAAACTGAATTTCCCAGAAAACATAAATTAATATGTTACCACGTCTGTCAGCATATGTTTGAGACAAAATAGTAACAATCAATAATGCATATTTAGATGATAAACTGAAATGAACATATCATTGAATAAGATTATAATATCAGTTGTACCAACCTTTCAAATCTTCACACCAAGGCAATGTCCTAAAGTTGAACTAGTTATTCATGGAATGAATATAAAATGCAATAATTAGTCTTACTGTGTCATTTTACCAAAGACTTGTTCACCCTTAATAATAAAAACTCCTGAAAAAGCAAGGATAGGAACTATCTACATGTGAGTTTGAGCACAGCTTTTGTTCTAAATACATTTCCTGTACTGTACGTACGAATGGATTGCAAAGGGAAGTGACATTGAACATGGTTGATTACTTTTGGTATTTATATGCCAGTTATTTTTAAATGGTGATATTATAAATAAATAATATAAACACTTTCTGTGAAGGATTCTTCATAATAGCTGTATAACTCCTGTATGACCGATACATTGTACCTTCATAACCCCTGAATCGAAGCTCACAAATTCTTATGTCAATAGCTGCAATTAGGTGTGCTATGTCACTACTGATGTAGCAAGTGATATTAGAACTGAGTATATGCCGGTTTGTGGTTATTGACATAAACATTTATGAATGTTTATGTAGTGTTTATGAATGCTATGCAGTGCTCACAAAGGAGCATTCATAGAAAGTATGTCCTAAAATTCCCATACTAAACTGTAGCTGCTGTTTATATTTTGGTTTCATATTTTTAAAGAAGGTCCCTAATGTTCTCAACAAAAGGTATACATTTACAAGTGCATCCTATGCGTTGCACACAGTGTTGTCATCACCGTGTGTGTACACAGCTTTATTGGCTTTACTCGAGCGTTGGAGCAGTCCGTTTAGATGAGGGTTGAATTGTACCACAATTTATTTGAGAAATTTTATTTTTCTTGTTTCAGGCCGGCAGTCGTAGCATCATGTAACAGAATGGCCGTTTCCTCTCTTAAACGCTTCCTGCGAGTAAGCGGGACTGTGCTGTGATGTAATACGGACGGGCATCTGCCCGCTCCTGCCCTCTGACAGAATACAGCAGACTACAATGGCAAGAAATAGAGGCTTTGCGTCACCATACAGTTATGTGCCAATATGTGTGTGTGGGATGTCCTCAGGTTGTCAGATATTTCTGCCCGCACGGAGACACATTTCCATATGTGTGATAACACTTTCTCCCACACAAGCATGCACACAGTGCGTAAGCACACACGAAATATCACACGCAGTGAACACAGAGGCATGCTCAGATGCAAGCAGTACATTTATATTTTTACTCAGCGGTTGGTGGCCTCTCAAGGTTGGTTTGTGTATTTTGGCACACATGAATTTGTATGACATGTTTTTCCTCGGTTGAGTTGTGTGAGATTAGGGCCAGCCTCTTAATGATGAATTGGTAGATTCAAAGAATTCCCATATAAGGATTTCAGCTGTTTTATTGCAAGTATGTATGTTTATGTATAGTTGCCATGGTGTGGTTGGTTAAGGTTTGCTTCATTTTTGTTTTGGTATGTCATGAAAAGGCAATGAAGGCAATCCTTGTTTGCTGGCATAGCTCAAAACTCTGAGAGTTGTGTAGTACATAGTATTTAAAATGTATGCATATTTCTGACACAGTTGTCTGTGCCAGTTAACTGGCAATTGATTAGTTCAGTTATCAGTCATCTATTACAGGGTTGTCCCTATGGAGTATGTAGTAGGATATTGGATTGTATAACCTTCAAACAAAACCCACAGACTTCTAGTTGTTTTCACTGACCTGACAGATACCACACTCAAGACTACTCCTCACTGATCTGCCTATCGCCTCCCCTCTGTATTTGTCTACGTCCATTGGTGGAGTTCAGGCAGTGTTTTGCCTAGTGTATTTTGTGGGCACAATACAATCCAAAGTCTTTCTAAGATTGTTAATTTAATAATTCCCCATTTGTTACATTGTGTGTCCATTTCATTGTCATGTAGCTCATAATACTACAGGAGTGGTCCATGGGTACTGAATTTTCCACTCTAATAGGCTAAATAATACAAAATCGGGAGTGACATACCAGAAGGTATCAATGGGAATGTCGAATTTTGTGACAGTGAATGTAGTGTGGAAGACACCATCGACTGTAATGAGCAGTCATACTAATCCTCTGAAATTATATCCTGAAAGTGAACCTTACAGAATGCACATCATACTTTTTGGCAGTTTTATTTCTCTTTTGGACTATTTTGTATCCCCTATTGGGCAATGATCGAGCATCACCTCTGGCACTCACAGAAGAAGCATTGTAGTAATGTGGGTTCTCTGACTCTGTGAGCCAGTTACTGTTTTCCCCATTACGAGCCATGCCGCATGTTACAAAGAAGCAATCACTGATTAGAGGAAAGGTGCATCTGTCACTGATGACAACCAATTTGCACCTGGCAAGTAGCTAGTTGAAGAAAATGCAGCAATAACTCTAAGAACCCTGTCCAACATAAGCTCACTGTACCCCAGTGGGATGAAGCCAGCTGTGTGCCACAAAATCCAATGGCATAGCCCATATTCATACGAGTGCTATCTAGGCAATGAGTGCCTTTACTGACCAAGCTATTCAGGCCCGTGTCTTTTATTCCACTTTTTTCTTAAAATAAAACGCTTTATTAATTCATCTTTTATGAAATTTTCTTGCATTCTTTCTAATTAGAAATCATTGCTCTCAGTTGAGATAATGAATATCATTACATTACATTACAGGCATTTAGCAGACGCTCTTATCCAGAGCGACTTACACAACTTTTACATAGCATTTTACATTTTGTCCATTTATACAGCTGGATATATACTGAAGCAATGCAGGTTAAGTACCTTGCTCAAGGGTACAAAGGCGTGTCCTTACCCGGGAATCGAACCTGCGACCTTTCGGTTACAAGCCCAGTTCCCTACCCACTGTGCTACACTCCGTCCTATCATAAGTTGTATATAATGAAACTCAGATGGAGCACCATTGAATGCAAAAAGTACATACTGTACCGATAAAATTAACCAGAGCCTATCTCAGCCTTTAATTTCTAATTTCTGTACCGCTTCTCACAATTTTAGATGTGCTCAGAAAGAACCTTTGGAACACATAAATGAGAAGCACAAGACCATATGAATCAGCTACTTTAGTCATCTGTGGCACAGTCATCTCTGATTTTCATGGGACAGGAAACAGGACTAAAACAGGAGCCCAGACCCATGACCTCATTTCCTGCGTGTGCGCATACGTGCATGTGCGTGTGTGTGTGTGTGTGTGTGTGTGTGTGTGAAGACATCACTAGGTTAACCCCTGCTATCATATTAAGCAAATGGCAAGACCTCTCATTCTCATTAGTGTTACTATTTTTTATGATTAGCATTATTATTTTGCTGCACTTATTTTAGACATATTAAAGAGCACTACGGATGACAGAATAACAACTGTGAACATTCAAGAGTGGCACAGTACAGTTCCTTTTCCTAGTGATGCACAATGCTCTTTCCATTGTGAGCATCAATGTTTTTAAAAATACACCATCAGCGATACAAGATTTTGAGACCAGATATATGATGCCTTTTGATTTCTTTCTTTGCTTTCTGTGGATATTATTTTTTTTATTGGTATTGCACTCATATAATAAGAACTTTTTTTCCTCCTCCTTTTCCAGTGTTTCGCTATCTTGCTCATAGTATTAAGGATCTTTTGAATCGCATAATTCTGTCAGACCGAATTGTCTGTGACATTAATCAGACACAGATAATAAGCCAGGCTTAAAAACCATGTCAGTAACAGAGCCAGTGGAAGCGTGGGTTTGAATGGTTGAAAACACAGCAGTCTACTCTGGGGACATTTCTGAACACAACAGGTTTATCTACTCGGACAGCATTTAGCTGTTTTTGTTGAGCTGCCAGTTCTCCACATCACTGAATCCTACATGAGAGATTGAATTCCTTTACGCTTTGCTCTTGAGCATTTGTTTATATTGAGGGTCGCTCCACATGAAAGGGCCCTGCTGCTACGAGGCAGTCAGCCTGCCAAATGAACCAAGCTATTTTCCACCACTTTTATCTGAAGGTACAGCAGGCACAGTCTACAGTCTGTGTTGGTGAACAAGGGAAGATTTATATCAGGCCTTTTTGGTTTTATTCTTAAATGTAGAAAATTTGTGTCCGGTATATGTGGGCCTCAAAGGGTATGTCCTGTGGTGTAGCTTGTAGCGGTCCATCCACTTGCTCATCGGGAGCTGGAATATTGGCGGTTCAAATCTGGCCACGTGGCCTTTGTTGCACATCCCTCCCTCTCTCTCACTCCCCCCTTCTTCCTGTTTCTCTAGGCTGTCCTATATAATAACACTGATTTATTTTTTAACATACACTTTGGTAGTATTATAATTTAAATGTATGCTAAGGCTAATGCTAGCAGGAAAACATACCAACATTTGTAGTTCCTGCTTTTATTGAGCTCTATCACATCAAAACAATTGGGAATCAGGAACAGGAATAAAGTGTAGAATTAGCTATTCTATTTTAAGTCCTAATATAACCATACACTCATTGGGTTTCAAAGGAGGCAATGAATATGAGAATATGAAAAGTGCCAACTATCAGCTTTAATTAAAGGGTTTACATCCATATTTACGTCCATATCCAGGGATCCATGTATGAATTATAACCCTTTTATACCCCATTTTAGCAGAACAAAAGTAATTGGCCCAATTCAACATCATCTTAAATGGAATTGTCATATTTAGTACTTGGTTCAAATCCTTTGCATCCAATGTTTTTCCCACACAAAAAATTCAGCCTCCAGAGGTATTTGATGTTTGAAATTAGCACAATTAGCTAACTAGCTAATTTATTATTTGAAAGCCCAGTTTCAAAATTACATTAGCCTATGTCAAAAACTACGTCACTTTATCAAGAACTGGTGCTGGTTGCTTCATGGAGGAGGCAATCAGTGACCTTTTAAATGTTCTATTTTTATTGCAGGTTGTCTTCCACATTTACTTTTAGATTAATTCAAACTGCTGGATCTTTAAAGGAACAATTCCTGTGTCACTTTATTGTAAGGGAAAAGCATTCTTATAATTATCCCATAAAAATGACCAGCAGCCATTCTGGCAGTAAAGTATATTTAAATGTAATTTTTCAAATAAATTTTTGAAAGCTAACATAACTGGCTGCACAACTTGTTTTTCTTTTTGCAAATTTGAGGACACTGCAAAAATATGCCAGCTTATGCATGTTTTAGGCTCTAAAAAGTGAGGCTTCTAGAGAAGTAGGAGAGACGTGCAGTCTTGCGGCGGTGGGGTTGTGCTGCCACAGCATGTGAAAAAACACCTTGTACAGCAAACAGTCCTGACCGGGAGGGCACTCACTTCAAGAGAAAGGAGAGGTGGGGGCAGGGTGGAGACAAGCTCTGGACATGGACACAATGTTCCTCACAGTTAGGTGAGAGTACAGAGGATCACAGCTGAGTGTGTCACTGTAGGACGACCCATGTCCCCACGAGGTTGCTGTGTTTTAGAAAGATGAGGCCCATGTGCAACTTCTGAAAAGTGTACCTTAGTTAATAGCTTTAAGCGATAAAAAAAATTTCTCATGTGGGAAAAGCAGGGGGCGGCATATTTCTGGCCCCCATGCAGAAGGTCTGAACTGCACTAGCAAAATCATCATTTCCGTCAGGACATATCACGTATTTAAAGATTTTAATGAATATGCAAAACAGTTATTTAGGTTTGGTGCTGAATTGATCTGCAAAAAGTGCTTGTGCACGCAGCAGCATGCACTAGCCTATCAAGAGAACACAATACGCTTCCCCTACTAATCAGGAGATACAGTATACCAAGACCCGCCTAGTACACAGAAGCAGATCAAAGCAACAGGTGGAAGCCAGGGTGGTGGAGGGTAAGCAGCAACTCTTAGAGTGAAGGCAATTGTTTGAGCAGCAGAGCATACAATGAGCAGCACAGGCAGTAGGCAGCATAGGAGAGGTCTGACTCTTGGTTTAAAAAGGGTGCTCCATTAGTGATGTGTGTATTTGATTGGTTGCTAAGGATAACCAATGGTCGGCTGCAGCAAGAGTTTCCTCACCGAACTTGCTCTGCGCATTTCATGCGTGTCACTCATTTCTAATTTCTAATTAAATCTAGAGCTTATTTGAAGATTGATTTACAGGAGATATTTGAACATAACCAATGTAAAAGTGTTTTGTTTGAATCATTTCAATTTAGAACATGGTTGTCAGCCTTTAAGGCCTGCAACATGGACAGCTAGAAAGGATATTATCTGGTCAGCAAATAGATAAAAAGTAATTGATGTAACCACGTGGAAGGTAATGATTTTTCTTTTGGTAAAAAATGATTTTTTTCTGTAGGTAAAAGGTGGATAATTGTGGTACTGAGTATGATCTCACCAGTGCTCTCAACCACTGCTCAGGTGGTTCTGATCAGTGGACACCTGGACAGCTGGGACGTGGGTCAAGGAGCCATGGATGATGGAGGAGGTGTTGCAATCTCCTGGGAAGCACTATCTCTGCTGAAGGATCTGGGTGAGTGAAATCGGCATGTCATTAGAATGCAACAGACAGGAACTCCTGTGTTTATTTTTTAGCCCACAGGACTGCCATGGACTAGTTCAATGGCATACTGATTGCTTGGACCTTTGATCCTTTTCGTATGTAACTTGTCCAACTCACGACAGAAAAAAAAACACTTGTAGATTTGGAGCTGTGAATTCATAATTCTGTTTTTTCCCCCCACATCTAAATACTGTATTTTTATTGTTTCATGAATGGATGTATGGTCCCTATATTTTCAAGAATCATTCTGTTTCTGTAATACCATTTGTAGATTTGGAGTGGCTAGTTTGAAACATGCAGCCAGCCAACTGCATTTTTTTGTATAGGCCAAAGATACAGTAACATTCAAAAAACCAGTGAAGATACTGATCACTACTGGTTTGAGTATTGTTTTTATTTATTTTATTTATTTTTCTAAATTTAATTGTAACATCATTTTCAAATTTATAAACCTTTCAGTCTTTGGATGACCTCTATTTCCAATGTGTTCATATCTCTCCTTATACTTTGGTATACTGTAGTACAGATTATTCTTTATATTGTAGTCCAGAAAGTTTCTAAGGAATCTGCAAGGTGAACTGAAAACAGATTTTGATGTGGTGCCTTTAATTTAATTTAATTATAATTTTTTTTGTTATTCTATTTGTGACTGTAGTGCTTTTTTTGCTGTTTATTTTTTTTACCATATTTCAGAGGGTCATTCATATTGTCATGCACTGCTCCAGTACACAAACCTCCAGCTTATATTCTTGAAGCTAATTGGAGCCGTACTGTTGCACTGGACTTAATCAAGTGTTTCCTTTCCCCAATGAAGTTGGGGAAAATAGGAAGCATGTGACAACCGACTGGAGACAGTTTTGTTTTCAGGGTGAAATTGTCTGACTATTTATGCAGTACTGGCAGCCTCCTGTCTGGTGATCCCTTAATTTCCCTGCCCTATCTGTTTATTTTTCTCTCTCGAGCCAAGGATTTGGATAAATGTGGAAGATTGATGTGGGTTGATGCATGAACAGGGCTGATGTGGTTCGATGAGCTGTACATTTCCTATTCATTCCTGTTCAGTCAACTCAGGTTGACTTTGATCTGAATGGCAGAGAAAACAACTCTTGAGCCAGACTTCAGAGTACACAAAAAGTTTAGGGTAGGTGCCAGACTGAGAAATAAAAGTTCCTAAAACATTATTTTACCAGTAAGTAACAAAAATAAGGAAGTTTACGGGAAGTGTATGGTTTTTCATCTCATAGTGCCTTGCGCAATAGGAGCTAGAAGCATTGTAAATAAGGACAGAAGCACTGTCCTTTAGCCCCATTAACTCATAATATGAATGTTAAACCCCTGACCCCTCTACACACACACATGCACACACACACACACACAGACTGGGAATGACAAGTTTGTTATATTTGAAAGTGGAAAATTTGAGATACATATGTGTCAGACACTGTCATTAATTGAAAGGATTCCATTCCTAGATTCCCTGAAGGATGACAGGGAAACAGGCACATTTGTTCTTGTTTTTGTCCCTTTATCTGTGAGAAGCATGTTGCCCACATTATTGTAGACTTGAAACAGAAGCCTTGGGGCTGATATCTGAACAAAAGCGACATCCTTTCTGTGGGAGAGTGGGAGGACGGGTTTGTGTGGGAGGTGTACGCTGTGATGCTTCTCTCGGTAAGAGCTAGGGTTCCGTGACAGGCACATTTTTTCTTCTGCCTTATCCATTAAACATTGAAAGAAGTGTAATGTGTGCTGAGATATTCAGCCTAAGACCACTTTGGTAAATTATTCAGTCATCATTTAAATGGATACATTTAAAATGTTAGTCAATTCAGTTGTGCTCTATAAGTCATCTGCCTATAAAATAAATACATTATTAGTGAGCAAAATCTAGTATAGTGAGCCATCTATGTTTTCATTTCTGCTGTCATGTGCCATGTGAGTTTACTGTGTTAAAAAGACACCCACCACTCTCATGTTGTGCTTTTTTGATTAAATTTCTGAAGATCCTGTGGTCTCTGAAGATACTGTGATCACAGTGACCAGGACCCAGAATATTCCATAATCCTTATTGCAAAGGGGTTTTCTCCCAGGATCTGTCCAAATTTCCCATCTGGCTCTTTAAATCCACCCGTCTAATTATAGCCTAATCCAGTTTACTTGACTGAGTAAAGCCCTCCCTCTCCACCCCTTCTGAAGTATTATCAAACTTTCCTCAAAGGCCCCTCAACTCCACCATCTCTTGTCGCCTTGCCAACTCATCCCAAAGACATCCATCTTTGCAGTCTCAGTCTGTTCTCTGCTCTGGCCCCCTAGAGGTATATCTGTAGACTGTTTTGAATAAAAGCATCTGCTAATTGTTATGTGTAAAATTTAATGTAAAGTGTGCTGAGCATTCTGCTGCAATATATATATATATAGAGTACTCCTCGTACTAACCATTAAAAGGAATTCTCTGAAATCTCATATTCTATGACTGTATCATCAGAAAAGCTGGTTTAAACTTTGGAAATATCAGTCTGAGAGTATGAAGATTACTTGAAAAACACAATAGAGAAATAAAATGTATATTGCTGATTCATGATGATTCAGATATTGCTCGCCCACATGTACTTGACTGTTCCCTAGGGCTTCGTCCAAAGAGGACTGTGCGGGCAGTGCTATGGTCTGCGGAGGAGCCAGGGGGTGTGGGAGCACTCCAGTACTACCAGCGTCACAAGGCAGGCTAACCTCTCCATATGTCACAGAGTACTAACGGGGCTGCTCACATTTAGCCATTTGAAAGCCTCATTCCAATGAAGCATACTCTATACATGTCATGTTGTGTATTTAGGGTATTAAGTGGCAATGCAGAAGTCTCTTGTGTGCAGATGTCCACGCACTGGACATGCAGTGAGCTCCATAATGTTTGGGACAAAGACACATTTTTTTATTGATTTGGTTATGTACCATTTATAATTCACATGTGGTTAAAGTGCTTTTATTTATGAGTAAATTATACACTTTGATTTCATGAAAATGCTATTTGTCCCTAACATTATGTTGCCCTAAAATGGGGGGACTGTGTATAAAAAGTGATGTCATTTCTACATGGTGAAACCAAAATTTATTAAATTACTCTTTAACATAAGCGGAGAATCTGCATTTTAACCACTAGTGAATTGTTTGATTACAAATTAATAAATGTGGAGTACAGATCGAAATCAAGAAAAATATGTCTTTGCCCCAAACATCATGGAGCTCACTGTATGTCTGCCACACTGCTAACCTCCTGGTCCCCCCACTTGCAGGAAAACATCTCCAACATTAACCTGGTGATGGAGTCAGACCTGGGAACCTTCAGACCTCGGGGGATACAGTTCTCGGGAACGGCACAGGCCCAGAAAATTATGGGAGAGGTGATGAAGCTGCTGAAGCCCATAAATGCCACGAAGCTGGAGGGTTCTGCGGAAGGCACAGATATCCAGATGTGGATGGATGGAGGGGTGCCAGGTGAGTCTCTGAATCTGTTAAAAAAGTGCTTTGTTAACATCATCTTTTACATGGAAAGGAGTTCCTCTGCCTTCTCACTATATAAATTGCTTCTTTTTGTTTCCTTCTATAATAATCTTTGCCATAGCTCTGACTAAGGCTTCCTCTCAGGATGTCATTGTACCATGTCATGGGTTTCATTAATGTTCCATCTGTCCAGTTTAAGTGGAGGACTTTGAGAACTTTTTCCCCTGATCCAATGATTTTCCAGGCTGTCATGAACCACTGAGATGCAAGCTGACACATTAGCAGAAGCTCAGATTGCATCAGTGTTGGTTAGAAGGTGTTTTCTTTGGCAAAAAAAATAAAAACTGTACATACAGTATATTAACTGCAGCAGCAATATATAAATTCCCTTCGTTTTTTTTTAAACACAGTTGAAAAAGTATTTATATATTTTTTATGTGGACACCCTTTATAAGGACAATTTAACTCATACTTCACATATTTTCCATTCATACCACTGAATGCAGTCATTGAAGCAATTAATTCAAGTTAAACATCCTCATCAAGGATACAACAGAAATGCTAAATTAAAACCTGAAATTAAAACCTGATTTGGTTGGATGCCCAGTTCTCTGGCCACCGTATCACACAGCTGTGCATATGATACATTCAGATGTTACACACGGTAGTACATACCAGGGCACAGTCCTTATTATTGCTGGATTGGGTTATTTTGTGACCGTACCACGTACAAAATGACTAATGCGCCTACGCATGGCAAGACTCATGGAAAGTTCCACTGGACAACGAAGCACAGATTGTAAGCATTATAACACATTTTCTGTTCCCTTACATTCTGTTCAGTATTTGCATGTGTAGATTCCCTACATCAGAATGGCTAGCACATGTGCATCTGTGGTATTAAAAGGCTCAGATGACAAAATGAAGTCACCGTGGCAATGCATCAGACAGTGCTGATGCCAAGAGTAGTTTGTTTCTTTTTTTTCCATTGTCTGGTTTCCTGTTCATTCGAGCTATAGTCATGAAAGTCCTTTCTTGTTCTGATGAAACGTCTGAGAAGTGAAACTGCTGATGAGACATGAAAATATGCTTATAAGTAGAAAGAATATCATCGTCCCTGTCTGAATGGACAGATTCCACTAGAATAGGGAAGAGAACAGGCAGTCATCCTGAAATGACGTAATCCTTTGATCGAGTGGAGGCTGAAGGAAATCCATATTTCATACTGTTTCCTCGAATGTTCAGACTATATCCATTTATCATAATAAATTACAACATCATTTATCTTCTTAATAGTTGCCTTGATCAACATCCAAATGTTACATTTAAGATACATTTAAGATATTGTATTCATATCCATTTTTACATCTGAGCATGTTCAGAGCTGTTCAAATGATTAATATTAATTATTAAAAGTGACAAATTGTACATTTGATTAAGTTGGATGAGTAGGTGTTCGAGATGTTCGAGATTTGGGAGCATGGATTTTGATTGTCAAATTTTTGCACCAATGGAAACTTCAGTAAAACGGTTGTCACATGATTGAATACATTATTCAAGTTATGGCCTCTGTTTTATGAGGCATGGACTTAGCAATATCATAATGACACAGAAAGAACAGGTAGCATGGCTATGTCCTTCAACGTACACCTTGGGATGGTACTAAACCAGAACTGCAGAATATATAGGGAGTAAGTTTAATATGTCAGGCATGCAGGATCCACCACCCCGGGCCATTCCTACAGAGGTCAAGGACCAACAATTCAAACAATGCTTTTGTTTTCACCAGAAATATGCTGGTGGAAATTTAAAGACATGCCGTTTTGCTCTGAAAGCAGCAGATAACGCACTGCCCTAACACCAACCAGATGTGCAGCTATATGGTTCCAAACCCATCTGTCCTCTTTTATACTCCAGGGATCCAGAGAAAGACAGTTCACTACATTGTATAGAAATATGTCTGCTAATGGTCATTGTAGAATTCTGACTTATTTCCATTTGCTTGTCCCTGTTCCCTGTATTTCACACAAGATAATTGAATTCGATGAGGTATGGTCTATATATTCAGAAGGAAACATAAAAAGACGAAGTTCATAAATAATACACACACACACACACACACACACATGTATTTACCTCTCTGAATGTTGTGTGTATGTCCGGTCCCTATAGGTGCCAGCTTGCTCAATGACAACAGTAAATACTTCTGGTTCCACCACACTCATGGGGACACCATCACTGTCCAGGACCCGGAGGAGATGAGCCTGTGTTCAGCTGTGTGGGCTGTTGTGTCTTATGTCATTGCTGACTTGGAGGAGATGCTGCCCAGGTAGTGTTGGCCAGACCTGTCTGTCACTGGCTATAGCCCTGAAGTCCAACAGTGACCTCCTGAATGGTCCTGCAGTGCAGAAGTTTTGGGTTCCCTTGATGCTGGGCATTCTCCATTATGATTCTCAGATGGAAAAGTTTTCATGAATGCATGTCAGTAATCTGAGATCAATACACCAAATAAAAAGCTGACATCAATATTCAGTGGTGTTGTTCTTCCTATTCTTCTTCCTATCCTAATAATAATAATAATAATAATAATAATAATAATCATCATCATCATCATCTTTGATAGTGAGAATGGTTTTCTGGCTTTGTCTATGCTGCGTGTTACCTGAACTTGATGCATAAGGAAATTACAACCTTGTCTCATGGAAAAACGTATAACACCTGTGTGGTTTGTGATGATTTAAAGGTCAAACTGAAATTTGTTCAAAATTGATTAAAAACTCCATTAAAAACTATTTGTTAATAACTGATTGAAATTCATTATTAATATTATAAAAACTGTGTTTATTATTACTATACTTATCAGTTGGATCTGAATGTATCTTTTTAGAAATTATTATATACTATTCATTATATATTATATAAAGTTTTGTATGTCTCACTTCTATATGATATATTTTTAGCACTGACCTTTTGATTTATGTAGGTTTATTATTTCATGATGTTCTTATTTCGACACTTTGCAAATTGGCTATTTTGTTAATTTCCTTGCTTATTTTTTATGCATATTTATTTTTATGCGTATTTATTTCAAGTCCTATTTATTTCAACACCTATCTATTTCATGACGACTCAGCCTGTCAGTCAACATGCAAGGGGCGGTGTAATCTATGATCATAGCCACAGTGCAGGAATCGCCCATGCTCCCCCGTCATCTTTGAAACATGGTGGAGGTAGAGTTATGACATGGCATGTACCTTTATTGATGATGTGACTGCTAATGGCAGCAGCAGGATGAATTCTGAAGTGTACAGAAACATCTGCTCAGATTAAGCCGAATGGGTAGTTCACATTGAAGCAGGACAATGACCCCGAACATACTGCTAAAGCAACCAAGGAGTTTTTTTGTTTCGTTTTTCAGTTATGACTGACCAAATCAATCTCCCATCCTAAATCCAATTGAACATGTGTTTCACTTGAGGAACACAACACTGAAGGCAAAATGTCCCAGAAGCAAACAGGAACTGAAGATGGCTGCAAAACAGGCCTGGCAGAGCATCACCTGAGAAGATACCCAGCATCTGGTGATGGTCTGTGGTTTGCAGATTTAAGCAGTCATCAAATGCAAAGTATTTGCATCCAAGAACTAAATATGGTTACTTTATTTCAGATTATGTTCATTTGTCCCATTACTTTTGCTCCCCTAATATGGGGGATCATGTATTAAAAAGGCTGTTATTCCTGCATGGATTGTCTAATATGGATGCCAATACTCTTATAGTAAAGCTGTCTGCCTTTTGACTCTTATTCACTGCGCCAATCCACCTCCAATGTGTTGAAGTATAGAGTCAAATTGTGTCACTGTCCCAATACTTTTGCATTCAACTGCATAAGATACATCGTTGTTAGATATTACATACAAATTTTAAGAATAAATGCATACTAACTTCCTTTCATACAGCTAAGTAATGTTGCTTCTACCCTACTTGCAGAAACTGTGTTGGTGCAATCTAGGATCTCATTCCATGTGTGCACAGTTATTCTGGGCACATTAAGCTGCATACCTCACAAAGATTACATCAGTTTAAAAAAAAACAAAAAACTATTACACAGGACAGGAAGTGATCCATTGTTTTTTTCTACCATTTCCTCAGGTTCACAAATGAAAATACACGTTTCATGCCAGGTTTAGTCCACAAAAGGAAATACATTGCACAGTTTCAGTAAGATGAAGAGGAAGTTGCGAATAACACTTCCTGTTGAAGCTTGAATAAATATATCTGAAAAAAAAAATACAATGTTCAATATATTATCAACAATATATTATTCATCACCTGCAGAGGTTAATTGCACTATGCATGCATTTGTGTTTGAGGTAATATTTTGCAATGTTCTCTGGAATTCCTGAAGAAACCATGAAGTATAATTAAAGCATAGTGCACAAACCGTAAATCCCACATTACCTTCAGCGCACTTGAACTACAGCTGAATTGCATGTCTTTATTGCAATTTTAGAATGTTGAAAAGAGGTTTCAAAACAGAAAAATTGTGCAAATGAACCTCAAGGGAACTTTAGCTGTCAGAAACGCGTGATAAAAGAGAAATGGCGCTGCTTAAATAGACAAAAAACTGGCTTCATTCCTGGGAATGGGACAAAAAAAAAATCTCACTTGCATGTAGGAGGGTTGGACGTAGACACTGTTCTCACACTTGATGCAAGAATGATTCAGCATTGAATATCACTCTTAATAAAACTCCACTATCACAACTGTCAGACCCTGACGTATTCACTAGTTATCACGTAGTCCTGTGGAGAGCTGAACATTTTGCTTTCATAAGAGTGTGTGTGTGTGTGTGTGAGAGAGAGAGAGAGAGAGAGAGAGAGAGAGAGAGATGAAATTATTAAATTAACTATAGCCTCTTATGTCTGTGTTCAGTGACTTAAAATGCAGGTGTGTATATTTCATAACTGACATCACTGATCAAAAATGTTGCAGTGATTGAAGCCCCACGTGACAAAGGCTTGGGCAAAATTTAAATATGTAAGCAATGGTGGCAACCTTAAAATCATCTAAAAATCTGCATAAATTCATGTATTTACATTCAAATCAAAGTACAATGTATTTTCTGAATTTGAGATATCCAAATGCAAACACAAGTCATTCTTAATTAAGTCACACTGAAAAGATGAATCATTGGATTTACTTAAAATTATGGACAGTGGTTGCACACGATATTTAGTTTATCTGACTAACTCTGAAATCCAATGATTCTTTTTTTGAGTGCATGTATTCCAAATGCATTTTCTTTGACAGAATTGGGTTTTACAGTGTTGCATTTCAGAGATACGCACAGACTATACAGGCTATATTCCATTCAATGTTTTGTCTGTAACCTTTGTTAATTGTTTTAAGGTAGTTGAAACTAGTCTTTAGATTAGGTGCGAGTATTTGTATAATACAGTCACGGTTTCGTGGGAAAATGACCCAAATACAGAGTGTAAAAACTCAAGAGGTGTCAAAAAGGAAAATTAACACAAAGACTTTATTTACAAAACAGGGAACAAAAACCAGGAAACCAAAAACGTGGGCCTCGCCGGGCAACTCTCCAAAATACAAAAAAAATACTTCAGTAGAAAAGAAGAACTTCTCAAAATCCAAGAAACAGGCAGGGCAAAATACAAGCAGAACACAAGAAAGGTAAGAACTCACAGGCAGATACTCGGGAACAGATACACAAGCTGAAATGCACAAGCAGAAACACATGCAGATACACATAGGCAGAAACACAGGGAACCAGCACCTGAGTCAGGGAAACAAAGGACTTAAATAGATCGAACTCTAACAAGACACAGGAGAACTCATTTCACAATCAAACCAGGGATGGAAGGGAAAATGAGACATGAACCCAAAACAATGATTGAATGATAGAAAACAATAATACAATTAACCACAGGGGAACGAGCAGAACACAAAACAGAAGTGCCGCCATCTGGAGGCCCAAAAAGGAAAAACAGAAACAGAAACAGAACCATGACAGTGCAATGTATTTTCTGCATTAGAGATATTTGTGGCTGGTTATTTTACAAAGTTAGTAGCACCTCACCATTTTCAGAATGTATCTAGCTGTGTACTACTGAACCCAAGACTCTTGTCTGAATGGTATGCCACAGCCAGGCTTTGGTGGGCCAATGTCCAGGTCACAGACATAATAGTGATCACCGTGGGCCTTCTTCCTGTCTTTTTCCTGTCTGTTTGGCCAGGGGTAAAACTACAGGACAGTGAGCCAAGAAGCTCAAGTAAACTGAACAGCCACAGGAACGTGCTCACAATGTCCATTCCTCACAACTCACAATGAAGGCCCCTGAAAATTTTTCAAGGGAATCACTGGTGTAATATTTGTAATGCCTTGAGATAACAACATGGATTTTTTTGTGCATAATTCCTGAATATTATCGTATACATAATGTACCATAGTCTTTAGCTTGGATGTCATTACAACCTGATCATATACTAATTGTGTTTCACCCTTAATATTGTCTAGTGTATTTAGCTTGTAAACTAATGAGTATTTTCTAGATAATTGACTTTTCTAAGGCCATTGGTTAAAAATTAAATTGTGATATTTCTTTTTGTGTATTGGTGTACTATGTCTCAGTCGTGCATGCACCTTATGCCTGCTCTTGAGAGGCAGAGAAATTCCTTGCAAAAATCGATCCCTGTTATAATTGCGGGAACTTTAGCAAATTCAAGGGGAACACATAATCAGCCACACTTATAATATCTCCACCCATTATTTGTGTGACCCTCCCTTAAATGCATATGCATTAAGGAGAGAAGCCCACCTTGCGATGACGCATGTAGATGACACGCATACTGCGCTTCCAGCCTCATGCGCCTCTTCGTTACATAAGACGCATGTTTCTGGGGCAGAATGCGTCATGTCTGCATCTGAAAATAGTTGCAAAATGCTTAGTAAATCTGGCTCAAAGAGTATCTGCAATTCTTACATCATACTGTTTGTCTTTTTTCATTCATTTTGCTTGAAGTTTTTGAAAAGTTTGCCTGAAATGCACGTATAGTGAACCGCATTGAAATAAGCTGTAATTCGGATCTGGTACAACTGGTAGAGGTTGTAGAGGTACAGTAGACAGGGGTTTTAAGCTTGTGGTTGGTTGTCTGCTTGGTGTCACGCATCATTAGTCAGACTCTCGAGTCTGCTGGGGAATTCAGGCTTAATTGCACTTCCTCTTTATTTTATGGAAAGTGGTTGCGCTTTTAACTCGATTGTACCCCTGCGGTCACAGTTTAAAAGTTAAAATCACTTGTAAATGATCCTTTAGCCAAGTTTAATGTGGAATGTACAGTTTTTAATGGAAATTTAATGTAGGCTTACTAACTCCTTTCCAGTAAATAGCCCTTGCTGCCCAAGTAAGTTTGACCTGTGACATGCTGATGTTGCAACCAGGATTAGAACTTTTAACTTATATTTTAATATAAAGGAGGTCCTTAATTATGTTTTGTGTCTGTTTTTGCTCACTGAAGGGCAATGGGTTAAAAAAAAAAAAAGTGGCATTTTTAACAATATCCATACATGTAAACAGGAGCACTTTCAAATTCCCTCAGTTTGCGCTGCACGGCTAAAAGTCCTGTTTGTGCTTGACTTGAACTTGCCTTGAATTGTGTAATCAATTTGGGAGGTTGGACTGTGTCTCCATGGTGGTTTTCAGAGGGTTTTGAAAACCAAGACCATTTTGCTAGGTCTTATTTGTAGCTGTAAAAATTAGACATGGGCAGCAGGATAGATTGAGGGGGACTAAGGGAGTGATAGAGCAAGCAGGAGGTAGCAAAGTGTATGTGGGTGGGTTTTGCAGTAAGACAATGCATATTGTAGATTAACCACAAATAAGTAGTTCTGGCCAGGATCTATTCATTGCTCTCAAAAAGCTTCTTGTATGAATGAACTTAGGTGGTTTCAGTATTACATTATCATTTTTTTTTGCATCAGTGCATAGACCTTTTGGGTTGCATTGGTGGCTCAGTGGTAGAGCTCCCTCCTGCCAGGCCGGCGGCCCAGGTTCATATCCCGGCCAATGCCCCAAAAACCCAGCCACTGGGGATGTGCAAGCCAGTGCATTCCTAGTGCCAGTCCCAAGCTCAGATAAATGGGGAGGGTTGCGTCAGGAAGGGCATCCGGCGTAAAAACATATGTCAAATCAAATATGTGGATCTGATTCACTGTGGCGACCCCTAACGGGAACAGCCGAAAGGAGGAGAAGAAGAAGAAATGCATAGGCCTATTGTGTTAATAATAAAGCACCTACTAAAAAGGGGTTTTTAAAGCAGACTGCTTGGTGATTTCAAACTCCTAGGCTCACTGGGCCCATTTTATGTTTGGTCTGACACACTCAGCTGTCTGCTATCCTCTAGTGACAGCTATTATAAATTGCAAGGAAAACGAAGTTGAATAGGATTGGACTGCGGTTGAATGGAATTGAGAGGTAGGCCTACTTGCAAAACAGTGGTAATTCAAAAACAAAGCAAATGATAATGAGCCAAACCTGCATTGTGTTGATATGTTTAAGGAAAAAACTACGAAAGAAATTAAACATATGTTAAACAAGCTAATTAGGAGCCCATTGATTATACTCTTTAATTTGATCAGTTAAAATAATTAACCTTCATTTGTGTAATTGTTTCCTATAAATCACAATAAGTACCATATGCACATAGGGATTTTTTTTTTCTTCATGTTTTTACAAATCTACTTTTGGAATAATGTGACGTAGAAGGCTAAATGATTCCTCAACATGAAAAGCACCTAATTAATAAAAATCAGCAGCTTATTAAAATGCAATGGTTGCAGTTGTGGTGGAACAAAAACGAGCATACACAGGGGTACCCCAGGATTGAGTTTGGGAACCACTGCTCTAAAAAAGCTGTGGTCGCTGGTGTGCAACAGAGAGCTCCGATTGAAATCCTGCCACCCTGGAGAAGCGAGATGGCTAATGAGAGCTGGGAATTAATTACTGGGTAACGTACACTTTCGTATTTTAGTATAACTGTTTATTGAGTATTATTACTCTCTGGGACAGTTTTCTTGCTAACTAGCTAACGTTCTAAGTTACTAGCACACTGAAATCTAAGGTTATTTATATGCCAACTAAGATGCCTTGACCTAGGTTGGCTAAATTAGCAAGTAAGCTCAGTAACAGCGCATGACAGCAACAAAAATTAGTGCTGTTACGTGCTTTTAAATAAAATTAACATAAAAATTACCCCTTTAAGAAGGCTTCTGGCATCTGCCATCTCAGCGACAATTGTCATTGGAAGAATTTTTAAAGGCCAAACGATAGAAAGATTTTCCCGAGACATTTTTGGTCAAATGGAGTATGCAAGTTAATTCCAAATAGCCTTAAATATTGGCAAGAAGGATCTAATATTGTGGCAGACAAATTACTGGACTGAAGCCTAAATACATAATCTGGAAATGGATATATTTAGCCATTGTGAGTCATGTCAAGATTTTGTGCCTTTTGCTTTCAAGTCAGTTTTCCTCTGAGGGTCTGTCGTGCTGTACATTTGGAACAATTTCTAATCTAAACACTAAAAATGTATGTTTTCCTGTTCTCCCCATGTTTAGAAATAAAATCTCATATGAATGGGTCACATGAATATGAGTACTATATGGTTGTAAAAGTCAAACATAATGAAAATTTACATGATACTCTGATATGTGTTAGCAAGCAGAATGTATTATAATGCACAGCTTTGTAATGATCACCCCTGTGCAATAAGAGATTCCATATTCTTCTCTCCCACACAACTCCTCTGTTTAGATAAACTGCAGGAGCTTCTGGTTAAACTTTTAATAGCATTCAGATTATTTATGAGTCAACTCATTTTCATGCCTGCCTGACATTTACTCTTTCCCAAATCTCACATCTCACAGTTTATACGGAATATGAAAAAGGGTTTATTAACTGCTTTATAGCTAATTTATCCATGGTGTTGTTGCTGTTGTTGTTAGTGGTAGACAATCACCTAGGACATATTTTATATAAATTAGAACTGTAGCGCATACTCGCAAATAATTATTGTTGCTTTGGCACCACCTACTGGTGAAAAGACAATTTTAAATGAAAACCTTTAATCCTATGAACATGCTCAACAGTCTATTTATTTTACATTGAATTCATGTCTTAAAATGTATACATCAACTACAAAAGAAAACAATTGAATTAAACAAATATGATTGTTATTTACAATTGTTATGAATATTATTTATGCAGTAATGCAGGTAGCTTTGATCAGTGCACAAAAAGCAGACTGCTAGAGCTGAAGTATGTCTACTGTTGCTACTGTGAAGGTTATTAGGTAATACTAGTTTTTTCACCCAAATATTTACTTCTGCATTTCTCCATTTAAAGCCAAAGAGTTTGGTTAAGAATACTAAACTATATTCTTAAGAGCAGAAGTAATTTGAATCATCAAACAGTGTGCAAACGTAGCCTGCATGTTTACAAAAGGCCAGAATTAAAATTAATAAGGGTGTGTCCCATTATTCCAAAAATGTATCCTCCTTTACTCCACTACCATTTCCTCTCCTCTGTGCCCCAGAAACCAATCTTTGTGTCCTCCCTCCCTCCAGTTTCCCAATATTGGAGGAGACAAGAACTGTATTGGAAAAGCAGCTTCAAAGTCGTCTCTTCCACTCCTTTACACCACATACTTCTGGGTAGGAGATGAGTGGTTTTGGGGGAGTGGAGGAAAGGAGAGGAGGAGTAAAGAGTAATGGGACGTACCCAAAGTGTATGTTGGATATCACTTTTATGAATGAACCAATAATGACTCTTGAGCTACAATTAAGAGATGTAAGGAATTTGATAATCGTTCTGAATATGCTTTTGATTATAATAATAGGAATTATAATTCTTAGCCCACTATGCGCTAATTTGCTACCTGGTAACGTGTGTGCGTGTGTGTGTATATATACATTAACAAATTTCCTTTTTTAGATTAGGGTAGGAGACCATGATGGTTGTGGTGGGTGATGTACAAATCTACCAGCAGGGAGCAGCATGACACAGCCTCTTTTACAGCCGTTTAAACCAGAGGTGGACACTTCAAGTGCATGCATTTTTTTGTGTAGGGAAATAAATCAAATACTCAATTGTTGTTTTTATCCACAACATTGTCCATTACGTGCATTTTTTAGCAGAAAAGTACTTGTACATGTGTTGCAACGAAATATCTTACTTGTATACATGTAAATATAAATATGTTAACCAGCAATTTAAATTTAAGTTGCACATACAAAATTAAAACAAAAAAATATTTTATTTTATTTATTTGTTTATTTAACAGGGGCCATGAACAACACAACCGTCAGGCCAACGGTTGTGTTGTTCATGGGTTAGTGATATGTTATATGAGTTAGCTATATAGCTAATTTACATTTGCGGT